>NW_008342016.1:736098-787267 GCF_000622305.1 Nannospalax galili
AGCCCCAGCTGTCCTGGAACTCACTATGTAGACCAGGTTGGCCTTGAACTCACAGAGATCCACCTGCCTCTGCCTCCCAAGTGCTGGGACTCAGGCGTGTGTGCCACCACGCCCAGCGCAGTTTGTGTATTTTTAAAGCTTAATGACAACAAATTGACAGACTCTAGAATCCAGTTTTTCCACTTTCAGAAAAGCAAGCTATTCATTTAGCTTTAATCTTTACTCACTTTCAACTTAAACTCCACCCAACTAGTTTTACCTCTTTGTAAACCCTCTGTTTTCTGTTGTCTATATGCTCTGGTTTTAGACTTGAGCCCCGTTTCTTTCCTTGAGCTGTATTTTAGGTTATGCCTCCTGGAAGAGCCTCTAGTGGGAGAAAGGGGTTGTAACTACAGTTAAAGTACTTGATCTTCAAACAAAGTTGGGGGAAAAAGAGACAAAACAAAAAAAAAAGAGTTGGGGAAGGTGGCAAATCCTTACGTAGAACTTATATTGAAGGTAGATGTCTGGAATTAGATTCCAGTTCAGTAGTCATATATGCACTATTTTATTGTTGTTTTGAGACAGGGGCTCATAGAGCACAGGTTGGCCTTGAACTTCTGATCCTCCTGGCTGTCTGTCCAGTGCTGGATTACACATTTCATGCCACCATTACCATGCCCAGTTGGTATAAGCAACATACTCTTGGTTTGGTTGTGTTTCTTTCCTTCCTTTTTTTTCTTCTTTCTTTTTGTATTATTAATTTTTTGAGACTGGGTCTTGCTATATAGCCCTGGCTGGCCTGGATCTCCTGATAGACCAGGCTGGCTTCAAGCTTGAATCTATCCTTCTGCCTCAGCCTCCTAAAGTGTTATGCTTGCAGGTGTGTGCCACCAAGCCTGGTTTGACTGTATTTCTGGGTGTCAAGTCTATGAAAGTAGATGCACGTGACTGGTAGAGATGATTTATTTTAGGACACAGGGAGAATCGAAAAGGAATGGTATTTTCAGAATGTGACAGGGTCTGCTCCCATCATGGACACTTTTCAGCCTTGAAATCCTGTTGAAACTCTCTATGCTGAATAGGTAATTACTGTTACAGCCCAGAGTTCCTTTCCCTCTCTTCTAATAACAGCATGGTAATAATCTCTGTGTAAACAATGAGAGCTGATTAACATCTTCTCCCTTTGGATTCCAGTGATAGGAACTTCAAAAGGTTCCAGTAAATCTTATGGTGGAGCCACCCTCCCTAGACAGATTTAACTATCACTTTACTACAAGATACTTTAAAACAACACAATAATGGCACTGGGAACAATAGCAGCAGTAACAAAAGCCAGTCTCTAGCAAAATCCTGATTCTGCAGTAAAGCTGTGCGAGCTCTGAACTTCCAAATAACTGCCATCCCTGTCCTCCCTTCTCTCATTTCACAATACGGGCCTTTCCCACTGAAATCAATCACTCTGTCTCAGCTCATGTTTTCCTAGGTACAGGAGTTAGAATGGGTCTGGACAGTTAATTAGCCATAAATCCATCTCTAAAACCCAGAGCATGTCAGCTGCTTTTGTAAAGCCCCGATGTTCATTTGGCTTTGGTGCCTTTCTTACAGACTTAATTGTTAATGCATTAGTATATTTACTGCTCACCTCTCACCCTGAATGCTGAGCTCTGACTGTCCACAGAGGGCTTTCAATTGATCAAAATCACAATCCCCTGGTGTAAGAAAGGTCATGTTTACTCCAACAATGGAAACCCACGGTCGTGTGTTGCCTCTGTGTGGGTTTCTGAGGGGCACATCAAAGCAGAGACCTGTGTGGATGGCTCTTCATATTATGTTTTCCCACTGTTAGATACAGGGCACATGGATTGTTTTTTTAAATTTTGACTATCACCCCAGACTCCTTATGAGTACTGGGAGGGAATATAGAATTTCCTTATTGAAAAAGGACATCTCAGAAAAAAAAAAAAAAGAGGGACATCTTAGGTGGGGGATGCAGCTCAGTAGAGTGCTTGCCTAGCATGCATGAAGACTTTGGTTCCATTCCCAACACTGCATAAACCATATAAACTGGGTGTGAAGGTTAGCACACAGCTGTAATCCCAGTGTTTGGGAGATGGAGGCAAGAGGATCAGAAGTTTAAGGTCATTCTTGGCCACATAGTGAATTTAAAGGTAGTCTGGATTAGTTGATCCTGTCTCAATAAGTAAATAAATTAATAACAAAACATTGAATTTGATATGGCAGCTGAACCTCTGTCTTTCACTTGGGGTCTTTGTAGGCAGGAAACCAAAGAATGGTACAGTTTCTCCTTTCTCTCCTAGCTTGTCTTGCTAGCCGTGTTTTCTGACTCCTCAGGGATCAAATTGGGAGAAGAAAAGAAAGGATAAAGGATCCAGGAAAAGGAAGAGGAAAACCATTACTTGATGGGAACTTTCATAAGACAGTCTTCACTCCCTGGCCACGCTGATTCTTAAACTTTGGGCCCTTTCCTGAGTCCTTTCAAAAGTCTTTTAAGAATGTTTAACAGAAAGACCCTGTCTCAAAAAGACCAAAAAAAAAAAAAACCACAAACCACCAAGAATGTTTAATTTTGCCAGGCACGGTAGCCTTTAATCCCAGCTCTGGAAAGGCAGAGACAGGCAGATCTCTTTTGAGTTCAAGGCCAGCCTGGTCTATATAGTGAGTTCCAGGCCAGCTGGAGCTACAGAGAGACCCTGTCTCAGGCCAAAAAAAAAAAAAAAAAAGTTTAACTAAAAAAAATTTTATGTGTATATGAGTGCTTTGCCTATGTTTATGTAAGTACACCCATGTTGTACAATGCCCCCAGATGCCAGAAGAAGACATCTGCTGGAATTATGGACAGTTACTAGACACCATGTGTGTGCTGGAAACTGAACCTAGGTTTGTTGCAAGAGCTCTTTAGAGTTGAGCCATTTCTCCAGTCCCCTTCAGAAGTCTTACCAGAACATCCAGCTGTTTCTGGCTGCTCGTCCTCAGCATTCCACAGTCCACACATTTACATATTCTCTCTCTCTTTCTCTCTCTCTCTCTCTCTCTCTCTCTCTCCCTCTCTCTCTCTCCCTCTCTCTCTGTTTCCATCACTCTATCTAGACTTAGAATTGATTTAAAAGAGCCCAGGCCTGCTCTGTCCCAAGTGACCACACTGTTGGAGGAAGCATACCTGTGTGCACCTTTTAATTTCTCCTTGGATCGACCCATACCTGCGGGTTACAATTTCTCGCGGGTTACAATTTCTCGCTTCTCACCAGGGTCACATGACATGAAGGAAAGGAAGGCTCTCAGAATGCTCTCAGAAAGGTACTCTTTGGAGCCATCCTCTGTTTAAATCTCTCTTCCCATTTCCCACCCTTATGATTTAGAAGCAGGACATGAATAAGGTTTAGAAACACCCCTTGGAACTTTACAATCAGCCAGGTGGGGTTCTTCATGTTTTGAATCCCAGAAACTCAGGAGGTTGAAGCTGGAAGATTGCTATGAGCTCAGGCCCAGCCTGGGTTGGGCTACACACCGAGTTCTAAGCCAGCTTGGGCTATAGAATAAGACTTTGTCTCACAAAAGCAAAAACATAAAACAACATGCGTGCGCGTGCGCACGCGCGCACACACGCACGCACGCACACACACAGACGCAGAGATCCAGAGAGAGAGAGAGAGAGATACTGAAAGAGCGAGATAGAGCGAGAGAGAGAGAGGAGAGAGAGAGAGAGAGAGAGAGAGAGAGAGAGAGAGAGAGAGAGAGAGAGAGAAAGAGAATAGAACAGAACAAAAAAGAGCCGGAAAGAGCTCTTGTCATGCAAGCATGAGGACCTGAGTTCAAATTCCTAGCACCAGGCTGGTGGCTCATGCGTTTAATCCCAGCACTCAGGAGTCAAAGGCAGGCAAATCTCTGTGAGATCGAGGCCAGCCTAGTCTACATAGTGAGTTCCAGGCCTGCTGAGGCTGTAGGGATATTCTGTCTCAAAAAAACCCATCAGCCAACCAAACAAAAAAGCCCCCAGCACCCATGTGAAAAAAACCAAAAAACAAAAAGCTTGGTCAGGTGTGGTAGCACACGCTTTTGATCCCAGCACTTGGGAGGCAGAGGCAGGAAGATCTCTGTGTGTTCAAGGCCAGCCTGGTCTACATAATGAGTTCCAGGACAGCTAGGGCTACAGGGAGACCCTATCTCAAAAAGACCAAAAAGAAAAAAACAAAACAAAACAAAAACAACCTATCATGACTGACTGTGCCAGTAACCCTGGCACCTGGGATCAGAGATGCTGGTCAAAACAGCAAGCTCCAGGCTCAGTGAGACACAGTCTTAATGGATTAAAGTATAATAAAGGAAGACACTTGGCATCTGCCTCTGTCCTCCTAGTGTGCATACATGAGCACAGGCATCCTTATATCTATTACAGGCATGTAACACACACACACACACACACACACAACACAAGAAAACAAGGCTGGAGATGTGACCAGTGATAGAATGCCTCTCTGGGTTCCATCTCCATCAATATCTTCACCTTAAAACAAAGAAAGTATGAGGGAGGGAGGGAGGAAGAGGGGGAGGAAAGAAAGAAAGAAACCTGATAATCATTGTCATCTAGAGAATTTTCACTTTAGGATTTCAGTGTAAATTCTCACTTGTACAGGTTTCTTATGAGAGGAAATAAAGACTGATAAAGAAGGTTTGGTTTCATTCTGGGGATAGAACCCAGAGCCTCACATACACTAAGCATGCACTGTACCTACCAGGCTATATCCCTAGCCCAAGAAAGCTAAATTTTAGCATATCTAATTTTTTTTCTTTTTTTTTTTTTTGGTTGTTGTTTGGTGATACTGGAGATTGAATCTGTGGTTTTGTCTGCATGTAGGCAAGCATTCTACCACTGGGCTATAACCATAGTTTTCTTTTACTTTGAGATAAGGTCTCATTAAGTTGTCCAGACTTACTCAATAGAAATCAGTAGACTATTATTATTCAGTACTCCAGGCTAGCCTTTTACTTGAAAACCTCCTGCCTCAGCCTTTTGGACCACTGGGATTACAAGGCCTGGCTTGACACATCTTACTTCTGAGCCAGTTCTATTATTATTTACCCTGAGCATAGTATGTGTATGTAATAGGAGAGAGTCCTGACAAACAATGGCCTTGAAGAACCCAATGGAAACAGAAAACAACAGCCAAATAATACAAACAGGCTGGCAACTATTTGCAGAGGTTGTGTTTTGGAGCTGGGTATGTGGTACAACTTGTAGAGTGCTTGCTTAGCATGCAGGCATGAGCACACAAATCTTCACATCTATAAACTGAGTGTGGTGGCACACACCCATAATACCAATACTCAAGGGGTGGAGGTAGGAAGATTATAAATTCAAGGTTATTCTTAGCTATACATGGAGTTTGAGGCTACATGAGACCCTGTCTCAAAAAGAGGGAGAGGGGATGCTGGAGAGATAGCAGTTAAGAGTACTGGTTGTTCTTGTAGGAGGGAGGACCCGGGTTTGAATACCAGCATCCAGAAAGCAGCTAACAACTCCCTGTAACTCCACTTCCAGAGCATCCAATGCCTTCTTCTGATCTCTTCAGGCATTGCACGACATGAGTGCAACTATGTATAGGCAGGCAATACACTCATACACATAAAATAAAATTAATAAAAGAAAAAAGTCATGTTTCCTCTCCTCTATCAACATCAGAAACTTTGTATACATGTAGCTCTTGACAGATAGAGAAATAGTCAGCTCATGGCTATTGCTAAGTTATATCTTCAATTGAAGATGTAAAAATATGCATAGCCAACAAAGAAAGCAGAGTCAGTGAACTTGAAAGAAAATTCTGACTTACAAGATGTGCTGCTTGCTGGGCATCTCAGGAGATGCTGTGTGACAGTGTGTGCCCAGTGGTTTAAATACTCTCCCCCAAGAGCAGGTAAGGAGAGCTACTTGCTCCTAGACAACATAAGCAGGATGCACTGCTCAGAGTCCCACACAAGTTCTGCCACACAAGGTCAACCCTGGCACTGTTTGATGTGGCTCTGTTTATTAGTTCTCCTAACAAAAGTTTATATCAGTTATGACCTCATGTTATGGATGTCACCAGGAGAGCTTGGGAAGGAGAAGCATGTCACCTGACAACATTCTGTGAAAACTGGAAGAACTCATGAAAGGCTACAGACTATGACATGTTTTCATTCCTTGCCTTCTTTGGGTGGTCTGTTAAAGCATCACCCATGAAGGGAATTCCAGGGGAGCATCAGGACAATTAAGGATAGTCATACTGAGGTTTGCTTCTGATCTGCATGCAGATTTAGATCTCTGACTCAGCATAATCACTCTCTCAAACTTTCTCCCTAGGGACCTTCTATTTAGTTACCATTGACATGTAGCAAATCAATTCAAAATGTAGCCGTTTCAAACAACTATTTTATTCTGCTTATGGATGCAGGAATTTCAACATCCATAGTAAAGCAAATCAGGCTTATCTCTGTCCCAGATATACTATATGGGGCCTCTGATGGGATGACTCAACAGCTGGAAGTGATATGATGTCAGGGAGGCAGCGGGAATCCTGGGGAAGTGTCTTCACTCCATGCTGGCCTGTGATGCTTGCTGTTAGCCCAGACCTTTGGTGGATTGAGAACCTACCTGTGGCCTCTTCCTGTGACTGGGATTTCCTCCAAGGGCAGCAATGCAGGAACTTACATGGTGGTTCAGGGTTCCAAAAACAGAGCCTCAGAAGTCAGCAGCATCATTTTGGCTGCATTCTATTGGTTATTGAATCAGAAACCAGCTGATACCCAAAGGGAAAGAATATGGTCTTCTCTTTCTCCTTCCCTCCCCCTCTATTCGCTCCCTTCCCTCTCCTCCTCTCCTTTCCCCTCACCTCCTTTTTCTTTTCTCCTTTTCTTAGGCAGGAACCTCCCCATATTGGATAGGCTCATCAAACTCACAATCCTGCTTCTACACCTGGGGATCTGAGGTTTCAGGCATGCACCACCCCATTACACAGACTCCATTTCTTTTCTTTTTCTTTTCCTCTTAGGGAAATTTCTTTTAGAAAATTAGGATATAGAATCTTGTTGCGTAGCTCTGACTGGCTTGGTACTCACTATGTAGGTCAGGCTGGCCTTGAACTCACTGCAATCCTCCTGCTTCAGCCTCAAAGTGCTGAGATTACAGACCATCACCACTTCCTGCTTTGAAAACATATATTGTTAATATTAAGACAAATGGAAAAAGATTGTAAAGTTGAGAAACAAGCACCCACTTTGAAACATTTTTATTTATTTGCGTATTTTTATTTTATGTGTATGAGTGTTTTGTCTGCATATATGCAATGTACTTGTGTCATGCAATACCTGTAGAGGCCAGAAGAGGGCATTAGATCCTTTGAAACTGGAATTATCAACAGTTGTTCCCTATCACGTGGGTACTAGAAACTGAACTCTGGTCCTCTGCAAGAGCAGCAAGGGCTCTTATCTTACATGCTGAGCCAACCCTCCAGTTCATTTTTTTTTTTTTTGACAGGATCTCCCTAGTCCCAGCCTGTCTGGCACTATGTGGACCAGGCTGGCCTCAATCTCACAGAGATCCACCTGCTTCTGCCTCTTGAGGGTGGAGATTAAAAGCGACTGGTGCTGTGTGTTTTTGAGACAGTGTCTTTTTTGGTTTTTTTGAGACAGGGTCTTCCTGTAGCCCCAGCTGTCCTGGAACTCACTATGTAGATCAGGCTGGCCTCGAACTCCCAAGTGCTGGGACTGCAAGCGTGCATCATCACGCCCGGCAAGGCAGGGTCTTTTGTAGCTCAGGCTACCCTAGAACTCACTAAGTAGCACAGGCAGACCTAGAATTGAATCCCCCTGCCTCAGCTTCCTGAATATTATGATTACAGGTGTGTGCCACCATACCAAAGACTGTCTTTTTGTAACAAGAAGGAACTGAATACATGAAGGCTCTGTCCACAAACCAGTGCATGAAGGTAAAAAAATACCTGAAAATTTTCTTTAGTAAATTCAACAAACTATTCTTTGATTATTTTAGCAGATTATGCAAGAATAAACCATGAATTTCAAGCTTGTTTCTGATGGACAAGAATTTGTATGGCTTTCACAGTGAAATGAAACACAAACCAGGTGTGGTAACACACACCTTTAATCCCAACGGAGGTAGGCAGGTCTCTGAGATTGGGGCCAGCCTGGTCTACATAGTGTGTTCACATTATGAAGCTGAATATGACTGGCAGGAGAGCTAGGGATGGAAAGGCTGAAAGCTCGAGTGGTACCATCTTGCTGATACCAAACTTCAAGGTTTATCAGATACACCTAGAACACAACAATGTGGAGGAGAATCAAGTCATCAAATAATATGACAAGAAATGAGGGAAAGAAAAATCTGAAAAGGTTTGTGAAGGGCAAGAAGAAGGAGGATCACCATTAGGGAACAGAGAAAAACTTACAAAGGAAAATCTCAGAGAGCAAAGAAAACACAGAAAGAATGGGTGCTGTGAAAACCAGTATTCCAAGGATAAGGAAGAGCTGAACATTAAAATCTATGCATCCAGCCAGTGAAATGCATACACACACAGAATCCCAGAACAGAGACTGAGGTGGGAGGATCACTTGAAGCCAGTTAGAATCTAGCCAGGACGACATACCAAGATTCTGACTCTCAAAACACGAACACAAAAACAAGGAAGCAAAAACTATGCATTCAATTTTTTCTTTTGGTCTTTTCGAGACAGGGTCTCCCTGTAGCCTTAGTGTCCTGGATTCCTTATGGAGACCAGGCTGGCCTCAAACTCACAGAGATCCGCCTGCCTCTGTCTCCCCAGTGCTGGGATTAAAGGCGTGCACCACCACGCCCAGCCTATGCATTCAATTTTAAAAACAATTTTATTTATTTTCATTTTCTGTGTGTGTTTTACCTGAATGTATGTAAGTTCACCATGTGCATGGCCACCTGCGGAAGCCATAAGAGGACATTCAGATGCTCTGAATCTGGAGTTATGGTTTTTAGCTGCCATGCAGGTGCTAGAAACCGAACCTGGGTCCTCTACAAGAGGACCCCTTAACAGCTGAGCCATCTCTTCAGCCCTGTGTTTAAAAAAAAAAAATTTTTTTTTTTGGTTCTTTTGAGACAGGGTTTCCCTGAGTTTGGTTCCTGCACATTGGATGACTCACAACTCCCTGTAACTCCAGTTCCAGGAGAATCTGATGCCTCTGGCCAAGGGTACAAGCACACACATGTACATACTCTCACACAGACATACATACACACACACATACACACACACACACACACACATACATAGAATTAAAGATTAAAAAAAAAATCTTAAAAAAAAAAAAAAAAACCCAAAGGAGCCGGGCGTGGTGGTGCATGCCTTTTATCTCAGCAGAGGCAGGCGGAACTCTGTGAGTTTGAGGCCAGCCTAGTCTCCATAGTGAATCCAAAACACCTGAAGATGCACAAAGGCTCAACAAGTCAACTCTCTTAGAAAGGGAATATGTCGGCTGTATGTGTGACAAATGCTTATAACCTCAGGGAGGCAGAGATAGGCTAGACTGGGCTACGTAAAATCCTGCCTGAAAAAATAAAAAGGACTGGGGCGATAGCTCAGTGGATAAAGTGCTTGCCTCATAAGCAAGAAGAGCTGAGTTTGGATCTCTAGTACCTTCTTGAAAAACATGGCATGGTTGGGCCAGAGAGATGGCTCAGCGGTTAAGAGCACTGGCTGCTTTTGGAGAAGACCCAGTTTCCGTTCCCAGCACCCACATGGTAGCTAACAACCTTCTTTAACTCTAGTTCCAGGGAATCATATGCCTTTTTCTGGCTTCCACAGGTATTGCACACATATGTTCACTTACATGCATCATATAGATAAAATAAAAATAAATTTTGAGCTGGGCATGGTGGCACATGCCTTTAAACCCAGCACTCAGGAGACAAAGACTTGTGCCATCATGACCAATGTCATCATTAATCTTTAAAATATGCTCATTTTTTGGGTTGGGTGAGATAAATGGCTTAGCAGGTAAAGACCTGGTGACCTGAGACCCAGAAGGTGGAAGGAGAGAACTGACTTCTCCAAGTTGTCCTCTGACATCCACACATGTCCACAGGGGCAAGCATTATGTGAGACCTCATCTAAAAAAAAGATTTTTTTAAACAACATATTATAAAAGTATTCACAGAAGACCCCTGTATTGCTAACAAAGACCATAAAGTTGTAATTGTATTAGCAGAAGTTTGCTGTGGAACCATGAATTGTTAATAAACATTTCTTTATGTTTTTCCTTGGAAAAAACCTCAAAGGATTTTTATTTTTTAAAAAAATCAAGGCACTGGGTTGGACAGATGGCTTAGCAGATAAGAGTGAGTGTTACTCTTATAGAGGACCAGGGTTCAATTCCCACCTGTAATCCAGCTCCAGGGGATCCGACACCTCTGGTCTCCGCGGGAATCTGCACTCATTGTGCACATACCAACATGACACACAGACACATAATTAAAAAATTTTAAAAATCAAGGAATTGGGTGAATAAGATGACTCAGTGGGTAAAGGTGCCTGATGTTGGGTCTGACAACCTGAGTTCAATCCCTGGGGCCCAATTGTGGAACCAATTCTTGAAAATTGTCCTCTGATCTCCACACCCATGTCTATACACACACACACACACACACACACACACACACACAGAGTAAATATGATAAACATTTTTTAAAATAAAGAATTTTAATTTGATTTTTACCTACAGATTTTAAGAAAATAAACATAGCTAAACGTTTTTTAAGCTGGGGTTTTGTTATGTAGCCTAAGATGACCCTCCTGCCTCAGCCCTTCAAGTTCTAGAATTACAAGTATGCACTACCACACCTAGGTTCATAACTAATCATTTTCCCTCCCTCCTTCCTTCCTTTCTTTTCCCCCTCCCCTCTTTTTCGAGATCTGGTAGCCTATGCAGGCTTCTAACTCATTTGTAGCTGATGATTTCCTTGGACTCTTGATCTTCCTGCCTCTGCTTCCCAAGTGCTGGGATTTCAGGCACTTGCTCATTGTATCTAATCTCTGTTGGGTAGTTATGTACCAGGTACTGTGATAAGCACTTTACATGATTTTGTCAATTGTCCTTGTATGGACAACAGATAAAAAAAAGTCAGGAATGTGCTGGCCTGGGGCAAAAGAATCCTTGTGACCCTCTCTGCCTACCCAGCATCACTAGACCAGAGGACACAGGAATACCAAAGAACTAAACAACCACATCCATTTATGGCAGGCAATGCTCCCTTATGTGCCCCCCAGTGACCCTGGGGGTCCTGAATAGTTGTTTAGAGGACACTTGGTAGAGGTAATTTTCCTTGGAGGTTTAAGGAAATGTGAAGGTTACCTTCTATGTTTAACTTAAAGACTTATCGTGTTTCTTGTTTACAAATAATTAAAAAAGAATTATCTGGGTGTAGTGATTCATGTTTAGAATCCCAGCACTCAGGAGTTTGAGGCAGGAGGATCAGGAGCTAAAGGCCATCTTCAGCTACATAGTGAGTTTAAAGCCAGCCTGGGCTCCATGAGGCCTTGCCTCAAAACACTGCGGGGGGGGGGGGGGGGGGGCGGGGAATCAGAGTGGTTCTTTGACATGAACTCTCTAAAGACATGTTATAGCAGCAAGTCAGGAAGAAGGCCTGATATAGAATGGCATCCGTGGGTCTTTGTGCGTTGATGGCAACCTGAAAGGGAAGCAACCTTGTCCTCTTTGGAGTCTGAGTTTCCAGTGGATTTTTCCCATTTCTCCAGGGCTCTGGGAGTTCTGATCTCTACCCTTGAAGAGTCTCTTGGCAATTTGGCAGTTGTCCCATTTCAGTCAAGAGGCCTTTGCTGCCATTCTTTGTGAATACAGTAGGGTATACTTGACTTCACAGTGTCATTTTCTTTCTAGCCTTATCAAGCTACTGCCCAGCCTGGACATTGTTTATATAACAACTATTGTACAGTTGCTTTACAGGAAACACATTCACATTTTATTTTCAATATAGTTGTTGAAGCCACTTTGTTAGGGGCCTCCTGACATTGTGTGTACTTTGATAGATTGATTCCTTAAAATTTTTAAAAAAATTTATTTAGAGACAGGATCTCAACTCTGCAGCCCTGGCTAGTTTGGGACTTACTATGTAGCCCAGGTTTGCCTCAAACTCATAGAGATCCGCTTGCCTCTGCTTCTCAGTTGCTGGAATTAAAGGCTTGCTCTCCCAAGACTGGCTCTAACATTTTATTTTTAATGTTTTAAAACTATTTGAGTGTGTGTGTGTATGTGTGTGTGTGTGGTGTGTTTGTGCAGTTCTTTCAGAGGCCAGAATAGGATGGCAGGTATCAAGGAACTAGAGTTACAAGTAGCTGTGGCCTTTATGAGTGTGTGCCTTTTATGAGTGCTGCTGCAAACTGAACTCAGGTCCTCTGTCAAACAATATGCACTCTTTTTTTTTTTTTTTTTTTTTGAGGTAGGGTCTCACTATGTAGTACTGGCTGGCCTGGAACTGTTATGCAGACCAGGTTGGCTTGGAACCCACAGAGATTTACTTGCCTCTGCCTCCCTGGTGCTGTGCCACTACACCTGGCTAACAATAAGCACTCTTAACTGCTGAGCCATCTCTGCAGCCTCTAGATTGATTCCTTAATTGGCATAATTGAGATCACAGCTAAAGGTCCATCTTTGAAGATAGCGTTGTTCACTGGACTGTGGGAAATGTAGGGCATTGCTTTTAAAATCATAGCTTTGCTTTGAGACCTGAATCATCAGGCCATCCTGTGAGCTGTTCAAAGCTCACTGTCAGGATAATGTGATTAATTTCTACTTTCAAATATCTCCTTCAAATGCCTATACAAACCAGATTGTGGTGCTTTGTCCACTTCTTGGAACTTGGAGAACTAGGGTGAGTGCATTCAAATTTCATGAAGATTATTGTCTTTTACTGTGGACTTTATATTAGCGCCCTTGAGTTTAAAGTAAAGAGAGGAGTGGGGATGTGGTTCAGTGGAAGAAAACTTGTCTAGCGTGTGTGAGGTCCTGGGCTCAATTCTTAGAACCACATTAATTAGTTAGTTAGTTAATTAACTAATTAAAATAAAGGCTAGTGGGATTGCACACTTCCACTCTAATCCCTTTGTATGTATAGAGATTGAAACATTTTTATTATTCACCAATATTTTTTTTTCTTTTTCTTTTATTTTTTTGTCTTTCTGAGACAGGGTCTTCCTGTAGCCACAGCTGGCCTGGATTCACTATGGAGACGAGGCTGGCCTCGAACTCACAGAGATCTGCCTGCCTCTGCCTCCCGAGTGCTGGGATTAAAGGCATGCGCCACCATGCCCGGCTCTTTTTTTCCTTTTCAAAAAATATTTTATTTATCATTTTTATTTGTAGTGTATATTACCTGCATGTAGGTAAGTGCACCCATGTTGTACAATACCCTCAGGGGACAGAAGAGGCTCTTGGATCCCCTGGAACTGGAATTACAGACAGTTGTTAGCTGCCATGTGGGTGCTGGGATTCGAACCTGGGTCTTCTGCAAGAATAACCAGTGTTCTTAACCACTGAGCCATCTCTCCAGCCTCTATTCACCAATATTTTCAACCCAAACGTCTGCTTTGTCTTTAAAAGGCAAGTCCTAGGGCTGGTATGTAGCTTAGTGGTAGAGCACTTGCCAATGTGTGCAGCCAGCATTGGGTTTGATCCCCAGCACAGAAAGAAAAAGATACCTAGCACAATAGTAGGCCTATCACGGGCCATTGGTTCTTGGTGACAAAGCATCTGGACTAGTAAAGGACCAGAGTCAAAGCAGATGCTTGTGTCTTCTCTTCTCCCACTCCTCCCCTTCCCTATCGTTCTCTTGTCCCCTTTCTTCCTTTCTTCCCTTCTTCTCCCTCCTTCCATCTTTCCTCCCTCCCTCCCTTCCTTCCTCTTTGCAGGTACATGTATATGTATCTACACAGGTATGTGGAAGCTGGAAGCTTAGAGTCTTGTTCTTCAATTGCTTCTGCATCTTATCTTTTGAGACAGGGTCTCTCATTGAACTTGGAGCTCACTGATTCAGCTAGACTGGCCGGCCAGCAAGCTCCAGGGATCTTTCTCTGCTTTCCCAGCACTAGGATTTCAGGCATGTGTTGCCATGCCTGCCTTTTTATGTGGGTGCTGGGGATCTGAACTCAGGTCTTCATGCTTGTGTGACAAGCGTTTTACCATTTTACTGAGTGAGCCACCTCCCAAGCATCCCTCCCCCATTTTGAGAAGGGTCTGGATATCCTCCTACCTCCCAAGTATTGGGATTACAGATGTATGTCAATACATTCAGCTAAAGCAGATGCTTTCTTAAGAACTAAAATGGCTTGGTCATGGAGAGGTCAAATAGGAAATATTGTGAACTACCTGGAATTCCAAGACTCTTCTAAGCAAATCATTCATCCAGGCCAGAGCCCTGGGGCTGCTGATAAGGAATAGTTCAGGGTGCAACCAGACCTGGGGCCAGTCTTTCTTAGGGTCAAGCAAGATGGAAAATGTCAATGCTTTTTGTTGGTGACACTACCTGTGGCCAGGTAGAAAGGTCCTTTGTTGGACCAGGTTTTTATGGCTGGGAGGATATTGAATTCTTATGTATGTGTGTGTGTGTGTGTGTGTGTGTGTGTGTGTGTGTGTGTTTTCATTTTACTATTGTTGGAGAGCATTAAAAATAATGATTGTTGCCAGGCGTGGTGGTGTACATCTTTAATCCCAGCACTTTGGAGGTAGAGGCAGGCAGATCTCTGTGAGTTTGAGGCCAGCCTGGTCTATAGAGCGAGTTCCAGGCCAGCTGGGGCTAAAGGGAGACCATGTTTCAAAGAGCAGTGGCTACTCTTCTACAGGATCTGGGTTCAGTTCCTAGCACCCACATGGTGGCTAACAATCATGGCCTCTGTGGACATTGCATGAATGTGGTGCACTTACATACATGCAGGCAAAACATAAAATAAAATAAAAAAAGATAGCTGAGCTGAGCATGACGGTGGCACATACCTGTAATCCAGAACTAGAGAGACAGAAGTTGGTGGGTCAGAAATTCAAAGTCATCCTCAGGGAGTTTAGAGTTAGTCTGAGGTATACCTGTCTCAAAAAAAAGAAAAGAAAAAACAAAACCAAAACCAAAACCCAATCAAAACAAAAACCAAATCAGGCAACTAACCAACCAAAAATGATTGTAGAATCTTTTTACTAGTTTGTGGGATTGCATGCCATACTTGTAACAAGTGTTTTAAAAAAATCACTTCTGATTAATGTATGAGGAAAAGAAGATATACATTCCTTCTAGACTAGAACTTTTCCTACTGAATAAAAAAATCAACCTGGGGTGGTGAGATATGTCTGCAATCCCAGCACTGGAGAAGTGGAGGCAAGAGAATTAAGAGTTTGAGGTCAGCCTGGGCTATGTAGTTAGACTCTGGCTGCAAAGACAGAGGCTTGCTTAACATGTGTAAGGCCCAGGGCTTGATCCACAACACCAAAAAGAAAAAATAGAATTTTTGGTACTAACGATAGTAACATTTTATGCTCCAGTTTAAATGTGTTTTTATTTTATTATTATTTTAAAAATATTTTATTATTTATTTTTAAAATGTGTATGAATGTATGTATTGCCTGCATTCATGTAAGAACACCCATGTCACCTGTCTCAAAAAAGACAGACAGACAGACAGACACACACACACACATTATTTATTTATTTATATTTTATATGTATGAGTGTACTGCTTCATGTGTGTAAGTACACCCTCATGCAATGCCTGCAGAGGTCAGAAGAGGGCGTCGGATCCCCTGGAACTGGAGTTACAGAAAGTTGTTAGCTGCAGCTGCCATGTGGGTGCTGGAATTTGAAGCTGGGTCCTCTGCAAAAGCAACTAGTGTTTTTAACTGCTGAGTCATCTCTCCAACCCCTTAAATGTGGGGTTTTTTTTTTTTTTTTTTTTTTTGTTTTTTTTTTCGGTCTTTTGGAGACAGGGTCTCCCTGTAGCCCCAGCTGTCCTGGAACTCACTATGTAGACCAGGCTGGCCTTGAACTCACAGAGATCTGCCTGCCTCTGCCTCTCAAGTGCTGGGATTAAAGGCGCGTGCCACCACACCCAGCAAATGTGTTTTAAAAATCATTTTGTAGCTGGAAGTGGTGATGCATTGGCTTTAAACTCAGCACTTGGGAGGCAGAGGCAGATGGATTGAGATTGAGGCCAGCCTGCCTCCAGGCCAGCTAGGCTGCCAGGAGACCTGGTCTCAAAAAGACAAAAAACAAACAAACAAAAAACCCAAACAAAACCCCAAACAAAACAAAAGCAAAACTGAAAACAGATGAAGAGATATTCTTGAAAATAGATAATTATCTGGGTGAGGTTGCTCATTCCTGTAATTCCAGAATTCTGGAGGTAGAGTCTCAAGTGGGTGAAGAGTCTCAGGCCAGCTTGGGCTACTTGGTGAATTCTAGGCCAGCCTGGGCTACAGAGATCCTGTCTCAAAAACTCAAAAGAAAATCAGGCAAAAAGGCAAATTACTCAGAAAGGGCATTCAGTGGGGAAAAAAAAATTAAAGTTGGCCACTGGGTGTCAATCTTGATCCATAGTCACAGACAGGGGAAATCTGTAACTGAGTTTTTTCATAATTTTCTCTCCAGAAAATTAGGGGAGTGGTTTTATTTAATAATGAACAGGTTTTTTAAAGTCTCTGTGATTTTTCTTGCACCACCATGAAGATTTTAATTACCAGAAATCTAAGGGGGAGCCAGGCCTGGTGCTGCATGCCTGCGATCTTAGTCCTTAAAGGTGGAAGCAGGAATCAGGAGTTCAAAGTCATCCTCGGCTACATAATGAGTTTAAAGCCAGCCTGGACTACATAAGATTCTGTAGAAAATAAAAATAAAATATTAACAACAACAAACCTAGGAACTGGGGTTTGTGGCTCGGTTGCCTAGAGTGACTGGAGCACTGGGTTTCATCTCTTGCACCAAACAAACTCAGTGTGCTAGTATATACCTACGATCCTAGCAGTCAGGAGGTGGAGACATTTGATCAGAAGTTCAAGGTCACCCTTGGTTACATTGTAAGTTTGAGCCTAGCCTGGGCTACATGCTGTCCCCCAAATAAAATAAAACAAAACAAACTCTTCTTAGGCAAAAACTGGGCATGGTGACCTATGCCTATAATTCCAGTCTTGGGAGAATGAGGCAGGAGGATTCTTTTAAGTTTGAGGTCAGTCTTGGCAATAAAGTATGTTTTGGGCCAGTCTGGGCTACATCATGAGATCTTGCCTAAAAATTTTTTTTTTCTAGATGAAGCTCTATCAGCTCTGTAAGACGTCAGTGGGTGACTTTATTTCTCTATGGTCATCTAGCTATATAACATTTCGAAGTTCCTGTTGAATATCAGCCTTCAAAGTCTAGCTCCTATGTAATATGGCACTTTGTAGTTTATTATCACCTTTCCAAACTTGGAAAAATATAAAAGGTTGTATAATGTAATATAAGGGACTTCTCAGTCTCTTAGTAACAATTATTTCTTCTTAGCACACCCTTCTAGACTGTAAATAAACTGTGCATACACCAGCATTTATTATTATTTTAAAAATATTTCATTATTTTTACTTTATATGTATGTGTGTTTTGCCTGCATGTATATAAGTACATCCATCTTGTGCAGTGTCCACAGAAGTCAGAAGAGAGCTTCAGATTCCCCTGGAACTGGAGTTATAGTCAGTTGTTAGCTGCCATGTGGGTTCTGGAAATCGAACCTGGGTCCTCTGCAAGAGCAGCCAGTGCTCTTAACTGCTGAGCCATCTCTCCAGGCCCCTGCATCAGCATTATGTACATACAGGTCTTCTCTATCTTTTCACTCTCCCCAATGTCTTTCTCTTGTTTTGAGATGGGGTAGTCTAGGCTGGTTTCAAAACAGCTGGCTCAAGAAATTCTCCTGCCTTAGCTTTCAATGGTTTTGGGATTACAGGCTCAAGCCTAGTTTACTTCTGTCTCTCTCTTTTTGAGACAGGGTCTTGCTATATAGCCTAGGCTAGCCTCTATCTCACAATCTTCACAAGGTCTTAGCTTCCTGAATGAAGGGATTACAGGTGTGTGCCACCAAGTCTAGTGTCTGGTCTGCTTCTTTATGCATAGATGGTAAATGTGCCATTTTGAAACCTTTAAAAATATTTTTGGTTTATTTAACTTTCTTTTATGTGTCTAGGGGCTTTGTCTGCATGTATGTATGTCATGTGTTTGCAATGCCCAAGGAAGTTAGAAGAGGGCATTAGATATCCTGGAACTGGAATTCCAGATGGCTGTTAGCTGCCATGTGGCTGCTGGGAACTGAATGGGTTCTCTGCAAGAGCAGCTAGTGCTTCTAACTACTGAGCCATCTCTCCAACCCCTGAAGCCTTTTTTAAAAAAAATGTTTATTTTAGGGGCTGGAGAGATGGCTTAGCAGTTAAGAGCACTGGCTATTCTTGCAGAAGACCCGGGGTTCGAATCCCAGCATCCACATGGCAGCTAACAATTGTCTGTAACTCCAGTTCCAGGGGATCCAACAGCCTCTTCTGTCCTCTGAGGGCATTGCATGACACAGGTACACTTATGTACACGCAGGCAATACACACATACACATAAAATAAAAATAATAAATATTTTTAAAAATGTTCATTTTATTATTTTATTTTATATGTATGAGTGTATTGCTTGCATATATGTAAGTTCATCCATGCTGTGCAATACCTGTAGAAGTAAGAAGAGGGTGTCAGATTCCCTGGAACTGGAGTTATGGATGGTTGTTAGCTACCATGAGGATGCTGGGAACTGAGCCGGATCCTCTGCCAGTGCTCTTAACTGCTAAGCCATCTCTCCAGTGCACCCTCAAACTTTTTTTTTTTTTTTCACTTTTTTGAGACAGGGTCTCCCTGTAGCCTCAGCTTGCCTGGAGCTCACTATGTAGACCAGCCTGGCCTTGAACTCACAGAGATCCACCTGCCTCTGCCTCTTGAGTGCTGGGACTAAAGGTGTGTACTACCATGCCTGGCCTCCCCCAAAACCTTTTAATAAAAACATTTACTAACATATTTTGGATATTAGATTTGTGCCACCACCGTGCCTGGCTTGGATGCTGCGTTGTTTCCATGAATGTAGATCTGCCTCTTTCGGACTTGAGATCACTCCTTTTTAAAGATAATGAATAGTGCTCAGATGTGCTCATCTTTCAGGATTTTAAAAGTGGCACCAAAGGCAAGAATTTGGTCAGAAATGCCAGTCCAGATTAGAGGAAATGGAACACAGGGAAGTTAGAGGCTTTCACCTCTGACAGTTTGCAAGTCTTTGATGCCCTTTCCCCTCCTACTCCCCCCCCACCCCGAACAATCTTGGACATACCTCTGACTTTTGTTTATCTAAAATGTGCTGATAAATCTCCTTAGAAGCTGGCGGTCCACTTAAGCCAAGCCACAGCCATATCATGGCTCTTAAGACATACCATAGAATTGTTAAAGGTTCAGGAAAAAAAAACAAAAAAAATCCACAAAATTAGCCAAGGCTGGATGCTTGCAAGCAAATCTGAAAAATACTCTTACCTGGCTGAAATAATGCAATTTGGTTTCATTCATTTCTGAGCTACTTAACCAGGTGGAGCATATTTTCATTTTTTTTTCTAATTTAGTAAAGACTTAAAAAAATCTCTCATTTCATTGAGATACCTTAAATGACTGTGCATATCTATTATGGGTTACCATGGCTCCAAATTCATCTTTCTAATATGCTGACTGACACTGAAACTGTTCTAGATAAAATGCCAGTAATCTTTCTAAAATCAATGTAATCACCACGTGCTGAGATACAGCTTCAGTGGGTAGCCACGGATTCCTAATTTTCAGGAGTTACTGAATTGTGCTGCTGGTTTTTTTTTTTTTCTTTCTCTTTCTCTTTCTCTCTCTCTTCCTCTTGCTCTCACTCTGTCTCACTTGTGCTCTCTCCCTTCCTCTTGCCGTCTCTCCTCCTCTCACTCTTGCTCATTCTCAGTCCCTCCCTTCCTCCATACCTCCCTCCAATCCTCTCTCTCTCAGACCAGGCTGGCCTCCAACTCTCAGAGACAGGCCTGCTTCTGCCTCCTGAGTGCTGGGATTAAAGGTGTTTGCCACCACATCTGGCCCTCCCTCCCTCCCTCCCTTTTCTTGACAAACTGGCTTCAAACTCCCTATGGAACTCAGGTTGACCTTGAACTTCTGATCCTCTTGCCTCTACCTCCAGAGTGCTTGTATTACAGGCATGTGCCACCACATACAGCTGTTATTTTTGTTTGTTTGCTTGTTTTGAGAGAAGGTCTTCCTATGTAGTCCTGGCTAGCATTATGCTATGCAGTTCAGGTTGGTTTTGAGCTCCTGACAATCCTGCCTCAGCCTCCTGAGCGCTGGAATTATAGTTGTGTGTTACCATGCCTGATTACTGTTGTTTTTCAACATTCCTTCCTTACCCAAGCACCATGGGAGGCTATACCTAGGCTCTGAAATTCATTTGGTTTTGAGCAGTATCAGAATACTGCTCTAGACAAGAGTGGTTGTGCATGTGTAACAATCCCAGCACTTGGGAGGGTGAGACAGGAGGATCCCTGCAAGTTTGAAGTCAGCCTATCAGTGAATTCCAAACCAGTCTGAGGACTATGTTAAAAAAATAAAAATAAAAATGAGGGCTGGGCGTGGAGTACATGCCTTTAATGCCAGCACTCAGGAGACAGAGGCAGGTGGACCTCTGTGATATTGAGGCCAATGTGGTAAGCTGGGGCTAGAGACCCTGCCTCAAAAAAGAAGAAGAAGGAGGAAGAGAAGAAGAAGGAGGGGGAGGAGGAGGAGGAGGAGGTGGGAAAATGCCTGGGGGTTTGTAATTCTACAACTGGTATGAAACAACAGTCTCTCTGCAGCAGCTGGAGCACTGATTTTGGAGCATTAGGGGATATCGCCAACAGCATCTGTGAGGACAGTGTTGGTACGTTACACCTGGAGGCATGTTCTGAGGCTGCCCATGGTTTGCAGACTTTGAGGACATTAATGTTGCATTTGGTCCAGCAGAGAAGAGGAGGAGCAGAGATGGCAGGAGTACACGCATAGTAGTGTCTGCCAGCAATGTTTGAGAACTAATCCTCTCTTGGGGCCACTCTGGGAAGCTTGGAACTCTGCTTTCTAGATTTGCTTTTGACTGAGAACTGTCCTGCACATGTTCAGACTGGCCATTCAGAAGAGCAAAGATGGGGCTGGATAATAACAGTCTCTTCCTTTGTAAAGAACTTGTCATGGCACTGGCCTGTAGTAAGTGCACAACAAATGGAGCCACTTATATTAAAAAAGAAGGATGAATTCTATGGCTCCTTGTTGAGAAGAGAACCTGCTCTCCAACTCTCATACATGACAATCGGCACCTAGAGATTTACTCCATAGTGTCCTGACAAGTGCAAACATGCCTATGAAAGGGAACATTAAAGCTGGCTGCCTATTATATATTATTGAGAATGGGCAAATCTACTAAGATTTTTTTTTTAAAAATTAAAAAATTTTTATGTGTGTGAGTGTTTTGCTTGCGTGTATTTAAGTACAGCACAAGTATGCAGTGTCTGTAGAGGCCAGAAAAGGGCATCAGACCCCCTGGAACTGGAGATGGTTGTTAGGTGCCATATGGGTACTAGGAACCAAACCAGGGTCCTCTGCAAGAAAAGCAAGTGCTATTAACTGTTGAGCATCTCTCTAGTCCCTGCTTACAGATTTTTTTTTTTGGTCACTTTGAGACAAGGTCTCCCCGTAGCCCCAGCTGGCCTGGAACTTGGTATGTAGACCAGGCTAGTCTCCATCTCACAGAGATCTGCCTGCCTCAGCCTCCTGAGTGCTGGCATTAAAGACTTGCACCACTATGCCTGGCAACTTACTTACAGATTTTGATAGGCATAGATAAGGACATTCAACACTTTGGGAAGAGAGAGTTCCCATTGATACTGAGCAGAGGGAAAGCAGAGATTATTAAGGTTTGGGACAAACTTTCTGTACTTTGCTGTTCTGTTTAGGCCAGCTGCCCCATGAGGCAGGAACCATGAGTGCCTCTATTTCCTTTTATCGCTTTCCTTTTGAGAAGCATCATCATCTAATGAGTTCCTTGTCCACCCTTACCTACTATTAACTCATTAATTCCTTTGTTTTAGTCAGATGTACTAAGACTGGAGACTATGAGGGCAGAAACCTGATAATGTGCTAACTCGCTGTGTGGGCCCTCCTTAAAATAAAGTATCTAGCTAGGTGTGGTGGTGCAGCCTTTAATCCCAGCACTCGGGAGGCAGAGGCAGGCAGAGCTCTGTGAGTCCAAGGCCAGCTTGGTCTACATAGTGAATTCTAGGCCAGCTGAGGCTACATGGAGACCCTGTTTCAAAAAGACCAAAATAATAAATAAATAAATAAATAAAGTAAATAAATAAAATAAAAAATAAAGTATCTGCCTTTGTGGCTAAGGTTGTAGATCAGTAAGTAGAGTGTTTGCATAACCAATGAAGCCCTGGATTCTGTTCCTAGACTCTTATAAAATGGTGTGGTGGCGTATGCTTGTAACCCCAGCATTTAGGCAGTAGAGATAGGAGGATCAGGAGTTTAAGGAGGTCATATTCAGTTAGATAACAGCCTGGACTCCAGAAGACACTGTCCCAAAAAAGAAAAAAAAATAAGTAAGTAAGGAAGGAAGAATAATACTGTATTGCCAGTTATGTAAAAGCGTAGCACATAGGGGTTGGAGAGCTGGCTCAGTGGTTAAGAGGCTGTGCACTGCTCTTGCAGAGGACTGGCATTCTCAGCATTTACATCAGGTAATTTACACAATTACCTGAAACTCCAGTTCTTGGGGCTCCAATAACTTCTTCTGGCCATTGAGGGCACCTGCACTCATGTGTGCGTACCCCACATACATACACATCAATAAAAATAAATACTAAAAAAAAAAAACTTTGAAAAAAAGCTGTGTATGGTGGTGCACAACTTTAATGTCAGCACTCAGGGAGCAGAGGCAGACAGATCTCTGTAAGATCTGGCCAGCCTGGTCTACATAGCAAGTTCCAGGCCTGCTGGGGCTAGAGGGAGATCCTGTCTAAAAAAACCCAAAACAAACCAAACCAAAATATTGCCCCTCCCTCCAAAACTCAAAAAAACAGTACAGGGGCTGGAGAAATAGCTCACTGGTAAAGAGCACTTGCTGTTTTTTCAGAGGACCCAGGTCTGGTTCCCAGCATCCACTAACGGTAAAGGTATTTCCAGTTCCAGGGGATCTTATGCCTTTTTCTGGCCTCCTTGGGTACTGCATGCATGTGGTGAACTTATATACATACAGGTAAAACACTTATACACATAAAATACAAATAAATAAAAATAAAAATATCTAAAAATCAGTACAGCACAGGCAGCTATAGTATGGTACATGATATTGGGTAATGATAATAAATGACTGTGTTACTGGATTCTGTATTTACTATGTTATGCTTTCTAAAAAATTATTTATTATTTTTGCTTTATGTGTATAAGTGTATTACCTGCATGTGTGTAAATACACCCATGTTGTGCAATGCCCACAGGCATTAGATCCCCTGGAACTAGAGTTATGGATGCTTATTAGCCACCATGTGTGTACTGGGAATTGAACCCAGGTCTTCTGCAAGAGCAGTCAGTGCTTTTAACTGCTGAGCCATCTCTCCAGCCCCTATGCTATGCTTTTTAAATGTTATTTTATTTTTAAAAATATTTTATTTATTATTTTTATGTGTATGAGTGTATTGCCTGCATGTAAGTGGGTGCACCTGTGTCGTGCAATGCCACGGAGGTCAGAAGAAGGCTCAATTTCCCCTGGAACTGGAGTTAAGGATGGTTCGTAGCTGCCATGTGGGTCCTGGGAATCGAACCCGGGTCCTCTGCAAGAGCAGTCAGTGCTCTTAACCGCTGAGCCATCTCTCCAGCCGTTAAATATTATTTTAGAGTGCACTTTTACTTATGAAAAATCATACATATGATAGCTTATACTTTTTATGATAAACTGTATTTTTCTATTTTGTTTTTATTTTATTTTGTTTTGTTTTTGTGTTTTGCCCTCAGGTACGTAAGTACACCTATGTCCTGCAATGCCTGTGGAGGGCAGAAAAAGATGTCAGAGCCTCTGAAACTGGAGTTACAGATGGTTGTTAGCCACCATTTGGATGCTGGGAACCAAACCTGGGTCTTCTGCAAGAATAGCCAGTGCTCTCAACCTCTGAGTCATCTCTCCAGTCTCTTATATTTTTCTCTTTAATTTAAATAGCTTGCTAAAAAGTATATATATAATGTAGGCAGATCTCCGTGAGTTAGAGGCCAGCCTGGTCAACATAGACAGTTCCAGCTGAGGCTACAGGGAGAACTTGTCTCAAAAAGACCCCCCGCCACACCCCCCAAAAAGTATATATACATGCTGGGAGTGGTGGCTCACACAATCACAACACTTGGGGAAATTTAGGCAAGAGAATCAATCACAAACTTGAGGTCAGTGGGACTACAGAGTCAGACCCTGTCTCAAAAAATGAAACAAAAAAAAAAAAAAAAAAAAAAAAAAAAAAGAAACAAACAGCAACAACAAAAAGGCATATATTGGAGGCCTAAGGATGGACTCAGCAATGGAATGCTTCTTGTCTAGGGGCTCTGGGTTCAATATCTAATACTGAAGGAAAAGGTTTACATCTGGGGTAGGTGAATCTGTGTTTAAGACCTTGAGGTGAAGGAAGGACTGAAGCCAGAGGCTCACGTTTTCAGAATGATTACATTAATCCAGCACCTCCATCCTTACACTCTTCCTGTGACTTCAAGTTTTCCAAAATAAGCAAATTGACTTAAGATACAAAGCAGATAAAAATCTAACCCCCTGGAATCTTCTGCTCAAATCATGTGGAAAAACAACAGAGGGCTTACAGGTTTCTGTTTTTTGCCTGGATCCCAGGATAGACAAGTTTGTCCCTTGTTTGGTCATTGTATAACCTTTTTATGTGCCCTTATCTGATCTTCCTTCCACCCCAGGCAGTAAAGGGAATGATAAGTCCTCCTTAGGGTCTAGGAAGGATCTCATAGGTAAGTGGAGGAGGGGCAGGTGTGTCTGATGCTTGCTGAGTCCAGCAGAATGATTAGCCATTCCGCCTGTTTCTACATTTCTGCTCCTTGTTTGGTGAAAGGCATGTATGCATGAGGCAGGTCCAAGCATATTTTTCTTGAAATGAATGTTAGCACAGGAGGGAGTGGGAATTAATGGGTTTTTATCAAGAAATAGGAGGAGGCAGCGGCTGTATGCTATTGATGTAGAACTGACCACAGCCTACCACTAGTTCTCATTCTTTGATCTTCTGCCATGATCTCCACCTTTATTTTTTATTTTATTTTATTCTTTTTTAATTTTAATTTTTTGGTCTTCTTGAGAGTTTCAATTAAGCCTATGTATGACTTGGAAAATATGGTATCCTTAGAGGCAGCTTTATAGATTTCACAAAATCTAAATTAACAGTGGAAAATCTGATTTATTTTATACTTACAAAAGCTGTAGGGCCAACCTGATGGCTCCTTTAGGTAAAGGCGCTTGAGAGCAAGCTTAATGGTTTGATTTTGTTTGTTTGTTTTGTTTTTTGGTCTTTTTTGAGACAGGTTTCCCTTTAGCTTCAGCTGGCCTGGAACTTGCTTTGTAGACTAGGCTGGCCTTGAACTCACAGAGATCTGCCTGCCTCTGCCTCCCAAATGCTGGGACTAAAGGCTTGTGCCACTATGCCCGGCTAATGGTTTGAATTTGATCCCCAAGATGCACATGATAGAAAGAGAAAACTGACTTTCTCAAGTTGTCTGCTGATCTCCAGCACGCACACACACACACACACACACACACACACACACACACACACACACACACAGAGTAATAAAAAATTAGAAAATACAATAGCTATAGCTTTCTAGAAATATTGATAATCATCGCTGAGTTTGATATTCTCACTATTGACCTTTCTGTTCCTCCTCTTCCTCCTTCTCCTCCTCTTCTTCCCCTTCTCCCCCTACCCCTTCCTTTTTTGCTTTTTGGGACAAAGTCTTGCTATATAGTTCTTAAACTTGTGGAAATCTTTACTGCCTTAGCCTTTAGAGTGCTGAGATCACAGGCGTGTGTCACCATGCCCAGAAAATTGACTACTTAAATAATATGATAAGCCAGGCATGGTGGCTCATGCTTGTAATCTCAGCACTTGAAAGGTTGAGATTAGATTCCCACGGATTTGTGGCCAATTTGTCCTACAGAGTGAGTTTCAGGTTAGCTTGAGCTAGAGTGAGAACTTGCCTCAAAACAACAATGGTGACAGCATGCACAAGACCCATGCAAATTCAAATCAGACAAAAACCCAGCATAGAACCGGGGAAATGAGCAAGAAGCCCCAACCTTACCTGAGGAATTATTGGCAGCTGATCTCTGCTGGGAGAGGGAGAGTTGGTCTTCTTTAAGGGAGCTGACTAGGCTCCAGTGGATGAACTCACACTGAGGGACATCTGAGGACACAAACTTGATAGGTTTTTTTTTTTTTTTTTCTTTCAAAATTGGCTATAAATTTTTAGGTTCACAGTTGAATTAATACAGTTATACAATATTGAACTCAGTATAAACCCTATAAGACATAAAATTGAATGAGATTTTAACCTTTAAAAAAGATCTCCATTTCATTTTAAAATACACTGTTTCATGCAGAAAGACTCATTTTTAATGCTACTAACACTTAGATGTTTGAACATACATCTCTAATCTCTATGTATCTGTATTACTAGTCACAGTTAGTTACTTTCTGAGATCTTTGGCACCTGAACATGGATATAAAATCATCAGGTAGATTTCAGTGGTAATGTATTTCACCTGTACTAATTAACATGAAGCAAATTTGTATGCTTCTTCCTTTTATAACATATATGATTGAATGCATGAAATCCAGAGGAGGGCTATGGGGCAGTGCAGATAGGAGAGGGGGTCTAAATATGATTAAGATGTATTGTATGAAACGCACAAGAATCCAATAAAATATATATTGAAAAGCAAAGCAAAAACAAAAAAACCCACTACCACCAACACATGACAAACTATCAAATAAAGCTTTTGAACTCTGTGTCTCTTTGCCTCTGTTTCTGTCTCTCTCTCTCTCTCTCTCTCTCTCTCTCTCTCTCTCTCGTCTATACTTCAGTCCAAAAAGAACCAGAACCATCTTCTTTTCAGCTGTTCTGTAATATGAAAAGCATTAAATTTTGCTTGAGACAGGGACTCATGTTGCCCAGGCTGGCCTCAAACTCCATATGTAGCTATAGATGGCTTAGAGCTTCTGATCTTCCTGCCTCCACCTCTTTGAGTATTAGAGTTATAAGTGTGTGTCATCACACCAGTTTATGTGGTTCTAGGAACCAAGCCCAGGGTTTCAGTTGGGAGTGTGGCTCAGTTGGTAGAGTACTTGACCTAGCATGCATGAAGTCCTAAATTCAATCCCCATCTCTGCAAAAAACCTGCCATGAAGGCACAAGCCTGCAATCCTAGCATTCTGGAGTTAGAGGCAGGAGGATCAGAAGTTCAAAGTTATCCTCATTTACATAGCAAGTTGTAGGCTAGGCAGGGATATATAAGATCCTGTCAAAACAACAACAGCAACAACCGCCCCCCCCCAACAACAACAGAAACAACAAAACCCCCAGGGCTTTGTGTATACTAGGCAAGCACTTTACAACTGAGCTGCATCTTCAACCTATTGATTTATTGATTCATTGATTTATTGATTTATTTATTTTGAGACCAGCTCTCATTATGCAGCCCTGGTTGTCCTGGAACTTGATATGTAGGCCAGACTGGCCTCAAAACAGAGATCAGTTTGCCTCTGCCTCCCAAGTACTGGGGTTAAAGGTATATGCTACTTTTTCTTTCTTTCTTTCTTTCTTTCTTTCTTTCTTTCTTTCTTTCAATCCATCCATCCATCCATCATCCATCTATCTATCTATCTATCTCCCCAATACATAATGAATCCCTCCCTCCCTTTCTTTCTTTCTTTCTTTCTTTCTTTCTTTCTTTCTTTCTTTCTTTCTTTCTTTCTTTCTTCTCTCTCTCTCCTTCCTTCCTTCTTTCCTTTTTTTTTTAATTTTGTCTTTTTGAGACAGGGTCTCCCTGTAGCTCTAGCTGGGCTGGAACTCAGAGATCCACCTGCCTCCTGAGTGCTGGGATCAAAGGTGTGCGCCAACAAGTCTTAGGCTTTATTTTTAATATATAGGTTGATTTTAGGAATGAAATGCTGAAAGTGCCCTCCTCAGTTCCTTAAAACATTCAGAAGTGGTAAGAGCATTTGCCACCATTCTATTTGTTACATATATTTCTCCTCTGCCTGCTACTTCTTGTCTAAGGTGTACAAAAACTCTTAGGGCTCAGCTCTGTGCACTTCAAGATAGACCAGACACATAATTACAGCTAAATGAAATTAAACAGGTGCTTAAAGAATGAGCATTTGAAAGTCAGGTGTGTTAGTGCATGCTAATCCCAGCACTGGGAGACAATGCAGATGGATCTCTTGAGTTCAAGGCTAGCCTGGTCTATAAAGGGAGTTCCAGCCCAGCTTGGGGTTACAGGGAGATGCTGTCTCAAAAAAAAGACCAAAAACAAAAGCAAAAACAAACAAACAAACAAACAAAAAACCACAATGAAAAACTCCCAAGCATTTGAACTTGATGCTGTTTAAAATTCAGGTTGTTGCAGGGGCATGGTGGCACGCGCCTTTAATCCCAGCACTTGGGAGGCAGAGGCAGGTGGATCTGTATGAGTTCAAGGCCAGCTTGGGTTACAGGAAGACCATGTCTCAAAAAAAAAAAAAAAAAGAAACCATCAAAAACCAAAACCAAAACCAAAAACAACAATAATGAAAAATCAGATTGTGTCGGGTGTGGTGGCATACACCTTTAATCCCAGCACTTGGGAGGCAGAGGCAGGCAGAGCTCTGTGAGTTCAAGGCCAGCCTAGTCTTCATAGCAAATTCAGACCAGCTGTGGCTACAAGGAGACCGTGTTTCAAAAAGATGCCCGCCCCCCCAAGAAAAATCAGGTTGTATAGAATCTGCCATACATAGTCCAGCATCTCCTGCTCCTGGTCCATTCACAACATGTCAAGCTTTAACCTAGGCTTTACACAAAACAACTCCTTAAGCTGATGTTAGGTAAAAGGGGAGCCAGCTCTTCCTTCCTTTAAGAGGAAATTAATGCATCAGACATCAATTCAAAGGGAAAATGGAGTCCCCAAACATTTTCATTTTTCATTTTCACTCTTTTGATCTTTCTGTGTACATTATTTGAAAGCCACATTTTTACAAATTTGATGAGGCATCAAAAATAATTTAAGATGCAAAGCTTCAAATACACTATAGTTTTAAAAATTATATGAAGCCAAGAGGAGAAAGCAGGTAATTGGGAATACCATAGTTTCTAATGGGACTTAGATGGGGCTGATAAAATCGAGACATAAGAATTGGCGCAGTACTTAATTTGAGGCTCAGAGGTTAAATAACAAACCATTTTTTCCATTGAACTTTGGGAAGCTTCTACAAACTTTGTGCTTAGCAGCACATCCATTGAGTCTATTCCGGCACTAAGAGACTCCCAGTCAGCAACGCATTCCAGTCCTATCTCTGGTGTAGAGATCTCAAAGTCAGAATTAGAGAGAGCTTAGAAAATAGGAATTTGTTTCTTTTTGCTGTAATTCAACCTGAGGGCTTTTCATTTAAGTTGTCATTCCTGGGAGTAAACAAAAAGCTACTTCTAATCTTGATAATACTTTCTGGGTTTGTAAAAGAGAACTTTTGCCTTAAATCAATGAGTTGATTTAAAAAAATTATTTTACTTTATTAAAATTAAAGAAAAAAGTGTGTGTGTGTATGTGTGTGTGTGTGTAAGCACTTTGTGCATTTGGAGGTCAGAGGACAACTTGTGGCAGTCAGTTCTCTCTATCATGGCATGCCAGGGTTCAAATTCAGGTCCATAGGTTTGGCCTAAGCCTTTGCCTTCTGAACCATCTCATAGGCCTTTACTCCATGAGTGGATTTTAATTTTAGTTTTTTTGTTGCTTGTTTTGAAATAATCTGGCTACAAGGTCCAGGCTCATCTCAAATTCATGATCTTTCTGCTTTATTTTCTCCAGAGCAGGGATTTTAACTTTTATTTTAAAGGACTCTATCTAAGTCAAGTTGTTGTCGAAGGAGAGATGTGTAAATTTTGCATCCTGTATTTGCAGTGATTGGTACATAGCATCTTACAAAACAACCATTAGGTGGTGGTTGTCATTAGGTGTAACATCTTATTTAAGATCATTAAAATCTATCTTTAATGAGAGTAATTAATGAGGTGACTCTCACTAATTAATTTTCTTACTGAGGATTTGTAGCCATTGCCCTTCTCTTCCTGTGTTGTCTAGAAGTTCATTTATGTGGACCTAAGCCAAATGATGTCCATCAAAGAACCCAAAAGATAAGGATATAGAAAGAAGCCAGGCATGGTGGTATACACCCTTAATCCTAGCACTCAGGAGGCAGAGGCAGGAGGATCTCTGTGAAATTGAGGCCAGACTGGTCAACCTATTGAGTTCCAGGTCAGCTGGGGCTACAGGGAGACCTTGTTTCAAAAAAAAAAAAAATAGCATAGAAAGAATTCCCCTTTTCTTCCAAACCACAGAGTACGTAGTTTAGTACAGTGTTATCTCATGTAATGTTCTTTCAAAAAATAAGCAAGCTTATTTTTTGCCAACATTTGGAAATGGGGACATTTCTACCCCCAATACAGATTTGTATCTTTTACTACAAAACTAGAGGAACTGTGGCTAGGATACAGCTCAGGTGGTAGAGTACTTGCCTAGCATGCAGGAAACCTTGGTTAGAGTCTCAGCAACACATAAACCTGGCACGGTGGTGCACATGTGCAATCCCAGCACTCAGGAGGTGGAAGCAGGCAGGTCATTCAAGGTTCAAGGTCATAATCAATTATAGAGTTTTAGGCCAGCCTTGGGTACATGAGCTCTTTCTCAAAAACAATTCTACCCACCCCAAGGACAACCACCACCAAAATCACTGAGGGGAGCTGTAGCTGAAGGACTAACTTCTGGACAGTAGTTGACTAGAGCTGAATAGCAGCCAAACCACAGGGTAGAACAGTGTTCTTTTCCTTTCTTTTCTTTTTTCTTTTCTTTTCTTTTCTTTTTTTTGTCTTTCTGAGACAGGGTCTCCCTGTAGCCCCAGCTGTCCTGGATTCACTATAGAGACCAGGCTGGCCTCGAACTCACAGAGCTCTGCCTGCCTCTGTCTCCTCAGTGCTGGGATTAAAGGTGTGCGCCACCACCAAGCCCAGCCTCTTTTCTTTTTTTTAAAGATTTTTTTGTTTTTAAATTTTATGTGTATTTGTTTATTGCCTGCATGTAGGTAAGTGCACCCTGCGCCATGCAATGCCCTCGGAGGACAGAAGAGGCTGTCGGATTCTCTGGAACTGGAGTTACGGACATTTGTTAGCTGCCATGTGGGTGCTGGGATTCAAACCCAGGTCTTCTGCAAGAACAGTCAGTGTTCTTAACCGCTGAACCATCTCTCCAGCCCCAGTGTTCTTTTCTTAAATATGACCCAAGGGGGCTGGAGAGATTGCTCTTGCAGAAGAGCCATGCTGGGTTCCTGGCACCCACATGCCAGCTAATAACCATCTATAACTCCAGTTCTAGAGAACTGGACACCCTCTTCTGGCCTCTGTGACTATTGCATGCACATAGTGCACTTACATACTTGCAGACAAAACACTTATATACATAAAAGTAAACACATTTAAATATCACCCATGTTAACTTATTCATGGTGCCAGCCTAGGCCTTAGAGCTGGAGAGTTCTGTTTGAGGGTGGGATTTGGTTGAGTGAGATAAGACCATAAAGGAAGCAAAGATGTTTGGTGCTGTTGTCTCAGGGCTAGAATGACCCCCGGGCTTCGTGGGGAGGAACCTAGACTTTGGATCACCCAGATCTGGACTGTAATCCCTGTTCTGCCATCTACAATGTCTCAAAACATGGGGATAATTGTGTAAATGTTCTTAAGCTTCTTCTTCTTGTGCAATGAAGCTAATATTGGGTCTCTTAGAGAGCTGATGTGGAGAGTATCCAAGGGATTAGTAGTTAAACTAATTCAGAAATCTCCTAGCTACTTTCCACCCACTCCCAGATAGTTTTAGGAAATTGTTCATGGAACATTTACTACAATTCTAATAAGAGAAGTACATTAGATACTTTAGATATTTATTAAATGTTGCCTATATTACTAATTTATTATAATCAATTAAGTAATTTAAGATTACTTCTCTTAGTGTACAGATCTTGGACATTCTGGGCAAGCATTTTATCACTGAGTTATGTCCCCAGCTCTTCAGAATTTCAAATCATTTCCTCCTCAATAGAATTCTTCAAAGAGAGTCACAGTGGCCACTTTCTGACTGACTAAAGCTTCCTACAGTATTTGGCTAGATGTCTGCCTTCACTGTATCTATGCTTAAGACAGTAAACAAGGGGCTGGAGAGATGGCTCAGGGGTTAAGAACACTGGTTGTTCTTTCAGAGGACCTGAGTTGGGTTCCCAGTACTCACATTGGGTTGCTAACAGCTGCCTTGTAACTGTAGCTCCAGGGCATCTGGCACCCTCTCTGGTCTCATTGGGTACTTGTACATACATGGCATACATTGACACACATATATATATACATGTAACTCCAGTTCCAGGGGATCCAATGTCATCTTCTGGCCTCTGTGGGCTTTGCTCGCACAGGTGCAGAAAAAACACTTATACACATGAAATATAAATAAAAATTTAAAATTAAAGAATAAAAGACAATGAACAATAAGAGAAATGTTTAAAAAGCGAAAAACAATCCCATCACATCCCATGGAAAGATTAAGAATCCCTTGTGTTTATGTGTATGTGTGGTGGTGGTGGTTGAGGGGCGGGTAAGAACAAGGTTAAATTAATTTATATAGATGCAAAATAGACTTGACCTAGGAAAGCCTTTCATAGGTACATATGAAACTCATACTAAAGCCAATAAAAAGCTTCTAATATTTGACCAAAATTGTAACCCACTTGCAATCCTTCATTTATTTTGTCTGCATGAGTCTATGAAATTATTAATACTGTTTAAGCTGTGGCATCCCCAGAGTCAGCTTTTTCATCTGGTTGCACAGTAGAACACCTAGAAGGTTTTAAAGATCAGTGCTTCCTCAATCCCACTCCCACTCCTTCAGTCCCACTGACTGACTGGTCTGATGTGGAGCCTGATGTCAGTTTGAGCTTCTGCTTCACGGTCTTTAAATTGGGCACTGGGCCTGAACTGAAGCCCTAGCACATGCTAGGCTAAAGCTCTACCACTGAGCTATCTCCCTAGCCCCTTTTTTCCCTTTTTGAGTCAGAGTCTTGCTAAATTGCCCAGGTTGGCCTCACTTTCTAGCTCCATGGTCTTGTGTCAATACTGAACACTGACAGGACTAGAAGGTAAATCCCCAGAGAACAGAGGCCTAGCTGGAGCTCTTTCTCTTATTCCTGACATTTGTAGGACTCTTGCTGGCTACAATGAAATGAGCCTCCAGAATGAATGCAAAACAGAGAAAGAATGTCAATCCTCATTCCAGCAAGGAGGAAAGTCCGTGCGACCATGTCTATGTATGTCTATGACAGAAGCAGCAGCTGAACTGCACTTCAGATTTATAAGCACATCGAATGCTGCCATACCAAGAGCTTGTTTTGCTTTAAGACTTGGTCTTGTTGTGTAGCCCAAATTGTCCTCAAATTCATTATCATCCCACCTCAGCCTTCCGAGTGCTGTGATTACAGTCATGTGCTTCCACACCAAACACCGTACCAATAACTTTTAAGATGGATGTTATTTGGTGCTGGGAGTTGTGTTTTTTGTTGTTGCTTTTTTATTTTTATTTGTTTTGAGACAGGGTCTCTTATAGCCCAGCTGGCATGGAACTCTCTATGTAGACCAGGCTGGCTTGACTTTGATCTCACAGAGATCCACCTGCCTCTGCTTCTCAAATGCTGGGATTAAAGGCATGTAACACCATACCTAGCTCTGTTTTTTTTCTCAATATTTAAAAAAATATTTTATTTATTATTTTTTAATGTATGAGTGTATTGCCTACATGTAGGTAGGTGCACTCATGTTGTACAATGCCTATAGAGATTAGAAGAGGGCGTCAGATCCCCTGGAACTGGAGTTACAGACAGTTCTTAGCTACCATGTAGATGCTGAGAATTGAACCTGGGTCCTCTGCAAGAACAGCCAGTGCCCTTAACCCCTAAGCCATCTCTCCAACGCCTCTGTTTTATTTTTTTGTTTGGTTTGTTTCTTGAGACAAAGTTTCACTATGTAGCCCAGGCTAGCTTCAAATTTAGGATCATCCTCCTGTATCAACCTCCCAAGTCCTGGGATTACAAGTGTGTATCACTACATCTTGTTTGCACAAAGGATCTTGTGCATGCTAAACATGCTAAGCATGTCTCTACTTACAAGATGGGGATGATTATTATTTGCACTTTCTAGAAATTTATTACAGGCATGAATTTTTCAGTAGGACAACCTGTCACATTATTTTGATTTTTTAAAATAAAATTGAATCTGTTTCTGAATTTCAGTTTGCCAAAGTCAATAAATAAATAATTTCATATAAATCATGTACCATGGGCTTGTCTAAGAGCCCTAGTCTTCTGGATATGTTGGAGGGAGTATGTCTTTGAAGCATAGTGGTCACCATTATCAATCCACTTCTCTAATACTCGATGCCTCTGTCATACACTGGTCCTTCACTGTTCAGTTCCAGGTAGACCACAGAGGTGTCCTTCATCATGGTCATCTCTGATGTCTGCAGTTCTGCAGGCTCCGGTCCTCCTCTGGCATCAGCGTACTGAGTCCCCCTTTTAATATCCAAGTCAGTGCAGGGAAGCAGGTATTGGCTTCCTTTCAGCATAGAACCTTCCTTCCCAGTCTTGTAGGGATCAAACAGTCGTTAAGAGTCCAGGTGAATCCTCTTCTTTCCTTTGTTTCAAGGAAATAAGTGTTCCTTAAAAAGAAAGAAAGGAAGGAAGGAAGGAAAGAAGAAAGAAAGAGAGAGAAAAAAGAAAGGGCTTAGCAAACAACAAAACACTGTCATATTCTCTGGGATAACAGAATCCTAATTCAAAATGCAAAGATCTGAATGTTGTGCTGAAATCAGAATCCTTCTGCTTTAGCTACCTGAGTTGTTGGGATTATAGGCATGCATCATCACTTTCAGCTTCCAGTTCCCTCTAATATTAGAGTTCTAACCTGTTTAGAAGTACTGGCCTTTTTGAGACTGAAGACCTGAAGTTATAACTCAAAAGAACTTGCTGGGGCCCAGTGCATGGTGGTTATCAGAGAACACATACAGAAATAAAAGTTTAGTGCCCTGCAAGCCTGGGACCGCTTAACACCATTGTAAAAATAATAAATATATATAAAAAAAAGTTTATACTTTATGGTGGGGAAAACAGGTCATTAATAGAAATAAATCCTGGAGGACAGTGATGGCAGGATGAGAAAAATAATTATGTTGGTTTTCTAGAAGACTCGTATGCCTATGTTGGAGTCATCAATAATAATAGCTGATACATACTAAATACTAATATTCATGAAAACTGTTGTAGGTAAGCAACATTCATCCCAATTTGCTGATGAATTGAGTCACAGGAAGTTTTGTTGCCATGGTTATCCAGTTGAGGGAATAGAGCTGAGATTTAGATCCTGCAAGACTTAGGTGCATTGTCTTTAATATTTGGAGAATTTGGGGCACTGATTAAAGACTGCCACTGTTCTTTAAAGTCTTTCTTGTGAAGTGCTGCCCAGCTTAACCTTGGTGGAACTGCATAACCATGATTGCCCATAAAGCCTTAAAGCCCTGTAGACTTTCAGTGTGTACAAAGGCAATAGCAAGAGCTAAACATTTTCTTCTCTAACTTCCTCCATGGTTTATCAAGTAAAACAGTTACCTTAATCATCTTAGGGTCCAAGGGTTGAGGCTTTGCTTTTTCCTAAGAGATGATTTGCTGGGAAGATTTCTAAGAAAACACTTTGGCAAAGGGGGAAAAATTGACTACTCATTGACCATCAAGCTGGGAGGTCTCACGACCTTTGGATCATGAACACAGGTCATCTACTTTGGCAGTCATATAGGATTTCTGGGGACCAACACATTCTTATTAACTGAAGATACTAAAATGTAATCATGAACCGGACAGAACTGGGATAGAGTGGCATGTCTTAAGAATAAAACCACAGACATTTGTATACATTTTATTCAAACCACCAGTAGTGTGGCTTTTGACCAATCCAATCTAAGTGTATCTTTTCTTAAAGTTTGTATTGTTTTAACACAGATTTTCACTACACAGCCTAGGCTGGCTTCCAGTTTGGAATTCTCCTGCTTTAGCTTCCCAAGAGTTGGGATTGCAAGTGTATGCCACCATCCCTGCTGAACTTTTGGTCCTTTTTTAGTTATTGTAGTCCTGAGGATCAAACCAGGGCTTTGCTAGGTCCTCTACCATTGAGCCACATCCCAGCCCTCAAGGGTATACCAATTATTATTTTGGGGGGGATTAGAGGTACTGAGGATTGAATTTAGCCCCCCATCCCCCCATACTAGGTAAGTACCCTACTATTAAAACATGTTCTGAGCTCTGGTTTTTTTTTTTTTTTTTTTTTTTCCAAACAGAGTTTCACTATGTAGCCCTAGATGGCCTAGAACTAGCTATATAGACCAGGCTGGTCTGGAACTCACAGAGATCTGACTGTCTCTGCCTCCTGAGTGCTGGGATTAGAGAAGTGTATCACCACACCAACCAAGCCCTCTTTTTGCATTTTTAAAAAAAATTTTGAGATAGGGTCTTACTAATTTTCCCAGCTGGCCTTGAACTCACTCTGTAGTCCAGATAGGGCTTGAACTTGTGACCATCCTAAGTAGTCTGGCTATACCATGCCTGGTTGGACTGTATAAATTTTTTTATTGATTTTTTTTGTGTGTGTATTTCATACAGAACATCCCAAACAATCTTATTCATCTTTACACCCGCATCCCAAATGGAAACCTCCCATAGCCCGCCCCCACCACTGGTGCCCATATACTCTGTCATCCCTGTTACTGTCCACTGTATTGTCAGTGCCCCCAGCCATTCCCCAGTGCAAGTCCATCTGCTGAGTCTGGTCAACCTATCTAGAATCCCTTGTTTTAGGAAGATCAGCTCTTCCTCATTTAACAGCAATCAGATGCCAAATAAAGACTGTATAAATTTTTTGGGGTCTTTTTGAGTCAGGGTCTCCCTGTAGCCCCAGCTGTCCTGGAACTCACTATGTAGACGAGGCTGGCCTTGAACTCACAGAGATCCGCCTGCTTCTGCCTCCCGAGTGCTTGGATTAAAGGCGTGCGCCACCACGCCCAGCAAGACTGTATTTTTTTTAATGTCCTTTGCTCTACTAGTTCATAGAATACACCAAGTTCCAGAAGGTAGTGTTGAACGAGAGTTACAGTGCTACTATTAAAATCTGAAGTTCGTGATCACTATGAGTTGTAGCATGCACTCAAGAGAGGGTAAGAGGCAGGTTACCCACATGCTTTATTCTCATTGGTTCCTCTTTTGGTGGTGGTGGTGATAGGGATTGAACCAGGGCCTTGTGCATACTACCAAATGCTCTGCACTGAGCTACACCCCCAGCTCCACAGCTCCACAATAATTCCTTTTTTTTTTTTGGTCTTGTTAAACAGCTCTGGTTAGCCAGGTATGCCTATGTAACCTAGGCTGACCTAATAAATCCTTTCGGCTTGTGGCATTGGGGTGTCTTGTGCACAGAGCCCTTTCTGGCTTACATTTTTCCTTTTCTGTGCACTCTTCTCTTGGTTTAGAGTCTGTGATGAATCATTTACTGAGACTTTTGCTATCCTGTCAAGGGACAGTCTGATGGTGCCATCCTTGACATCTTGGTTTTTGTAGTCCCTTAATATGCAGAGCTCTAGCTGTCTGTCCCCAGACTTTTGATTTTCCTGCTTCAGCCTCCAGTGGTGGAATTAGAGGAATGTACCACCACACCCAACTACCTCCAGTACTTTTATCAATGAAGTATTGATAAAAAAGAATTAAGGTAATTCTTGACATTGGTCTTCAAAAACATCTTCAAGATAAGAACTTGGATATAAATTATACATCACAAGGAGATTCTGAGTAGATAAAAATACCTTTTATAGCTGGGTGTGGTCATGTATACCTGCAACCTCAGCACTTGGTAAAGGAGACAGTAGGATCAGGAAGTCAAGGACATCTTCAGTTACATGGAGAGTTAGAGGCCAATATAAGTTACATGAGACCCTATCTCAAAAAGCCTAAACCCAACCATCCACGGCCCCCTCAGAATACCTTGTTATGCAGGTTGTTGAGAGCCAAGTATACTAACAGTACCAAATGACTATTGTGTTCTCTTGTCAGGCATGTGTATTATTTAGATTCAGCCAACAATTTTCTTTTCCATGTCTTTTGTTCCCAAAGGAGAATTGTGTTTCCTCTTTATTTTTCTAATATAATTGGTATGAATACAGTGATCATAATATTTATCAACCTAGATAGTTTTAGTAGGCTATATATTCCTCCAAAAAGGAGGGAGTGAGGAAGGACACAAATTTTAATTCACCTGGATATTCAGTGAATGTAGTCAGGCTAAATGCAGAGCCTGACTTTAACCATCTAAAAAGTACTTCAGAATTTGTGTATTCTGAGAAACATGGTTTATGTTTCAAATAAACTGTTTTGATTTGGTTTTAAGACAGAGTCTCTTGGGGCTAGAGAGATGGTGCAGTGGTTAACAGCACTAGCTGTTCTTGCAGAGGACCCAAGTTTGAATCCCAGCACCACATGGCGGCTAACAACCATCCATAACTCCAGTTCCAGGGGATCTGACCTCCCTGAGCATTGCACGACACAGGTGCACTTACATACTTGCAGGCAATACATTCATACACATAAAATAAATAAAATATTAAAAAAAAAGACAGTCTCTCTGGCACTTACTATGTAGCCCAGGCAGGCTGACTTTGGATTTATGGCAATCCACTTGCCTCACTGGGCTGGATACTGGGATTATAGGTATGAGCCACCTTGCTCAGGCAAATTTTTTTTTGTCCTTTAAGGAAATACGTTATTTCTCAGAAAGAATATAGAAAAAGAGGACTAGCCAGGCATGGTGGTGCATGCTTTTGATCCCACCACTTGGGAGGCAGAGACAGTCGGATCTCTGTGAGTTCAAGGCCAACCTGGTCTGCACGGTGAGTTCCAGGCCATTTGGGGCTACAGAGGGACCCTGTCTCAAAAAGACTAAAATAGAAAAAAAGAAAAAGAAAAAGAAAAGGAGGACTAGGAATGCAGCTTTTTGGCAGAGTGCTTGCCTAGCTTGCATTAGACCCTTGAGTTCAATCTCTAGCCCACATTAAAACCAGGGGTGGTGACACATACCTGTAACCCCAGCATTTTGAAGATAGAGTCAGGAGGATTAGAAACTCAGGGGTAACCGCATAGTGAGTTTGAGGCCAGCCTGGTATACATGAGACCCTGTCTCAAAAAAAAAAAAATATATATATATATATACACATTCACACACGTATGCATATATAGAAACATATAATGTATAGTGAAAGAGAGCATCTAAATGTTAACTACATTTATTGCCAGGCATGGTGGCTTTAATCCCAGCACTCAGAGAAATTGAGGCCAGCCTGTTCTACATAGTGAGAGTTCCAGGCCAGCTATGGCTACAAGGAGACTAAAAAAAAAAAAAAGCTAAATATATACATTTATATAAATGCCTCAGATTTTTATCTACTCTGACATCAGTGAAGCAGATAAATGGTTTGGCTGTGTAGTCTAGGTTGATCCGGAACCGAGTCAGTATCCCAGGCTGACTTTAAATTTGAACTTGTGGTGATCCTCTTGCCTTAGCTTCAAGCATGCTGAGATTATAAGCATGAGTCACTAAACCCAGCTACAAATGACCTATTTTTCATTTCTTTTTTTAAACATTTATTATGATGATTATTAATATTTGGGTGTATGTGTGTGTATGTCATAGTGCATGGTCAAAAGACAACTAGACAACTTTTGGGAGTCACTTCTCTCCTATCGTGCGGGTCCCAGGGCTCAAACTCTGATCATCAGACTTGGCAGAAAGCACCCTTACCCACTGAGCTTTGTTCTTCCTGTTGAAATTCATTTCTGAAGGATCATAAACCAGACTATGGTGGTTAGGACCCTTGAATACTTCCATTTACTATTGTGAAATAGGTGAAGAGGAGAAATGGGGTTCTGATGTGGAGATGAGTTGCAATGTGCTCAGAACTAAATTGAACCACTCATATTTTTGTGGTTCACATATATATGTATATGCATATGTATATATACACATACATATTATATATATATGAGAGAGAGAGAGACAGAGACAGAGAGAGAGAGAGAGATATTTTGAGATTGGGTCTTTCTCTGGCAGGCCTGGCATTCACTATGTAACCTAGGTTGGCCTCAAACTTCCAGCACTTCTGGCTCAGATTCTCAGTGCTGGAATTGCAGGTGTGTGCTACCATGCTCAGCTTTTTTTGTTGTTTTAGTCTTTTTATTTTTTATTTTTTGGACACAGGGTCTCCCTGTAGCCCCAGCTAGCCTGGAACTTGCTCTGTAGACCAGGCTGGGCTTGAAATCACAGAGATCCACCTGCCTTTGCCTCCCAATGCTGGGATTAATGTTGCTTTAAATTTTTACTTATTATTATGCTAGGTGTGTGCTGTTGTGCATGTAGAGGTCAGAGGACAACTTTGTGGTGTTGGTTGTCTCTTTCCACCTTTATGTGGGTTCTGGGGATTGAACTCAGATTGTCAGGCTTATGTGGCCAGTGGCCTTGCTGAATATCTTGCTGGACTTTGTTTGTTTGTTTGGTTTTTGGTCTTTTTATTTTTAAACTTTTTTCATCAGATGTAATGTGTTCATTGCTGATCAGTTACTATTAGCCAATATGAAAATAGTTGTTGTTGTTGCTGTTGTTGTTTTAGTGGTGTGTATTGAATTCCAGGCCTCATGTAGAAGCTCTCTACCATTAAGCTGTGTCTGCAGCCCCAATTTATGTTCTCTCCATTGCTAGGTAAACTCCTACTGCTTCAGTGAGCATTCCTTCAGTAGAACTTGATTTGGCTTTGATTTCATGCACCTTTCTCTCTCTTTCTCCAACACACACACACATGCTCACACACACGCACGTGCATGCACACACACATATGTATACACACCCAGATTTGTACATATTACACACTTTGTAAACTAATTTTCCTAAACATTGTTACAAAGAGAAAAATGCTTAAGTTTAAAATAACCCAACTTTCTAAGTCTAAGAGCAGAAATGACATGGCAAATGTGTTGTAGTCAGTTTACAAATAAGAATCTTTTTTTTTTTTTTTTCGGTCTTTTTGTGACAGGGTCTCCCTGTAGCTCCAGCTGTCCTGGAACTCACTATGTAGACCAGGCTGGCCTTGAGCTCACAGAGATCTACCTGCCTCTGCCTCCCAAGTGCTGGGATTAAAGGTGTGTGCTACCACACCCAACATATAATAAAAGATAAATAATAACAAAAAAAGATTGGTGTGAGGGCTGGAGAGATAGTTAGGTGGTTAAGAGCACTGACTGCTCTTGCAGAGGACCTGGGTTTGAGTCCTAGCACCCAAATAGTGGCTTACAACTGTCTGTAACTACTGTTCTAGGAAATCTGATGCATTCTTCTGACCTCCAAGGACATTGCATGACATAGGTACACTTACATGCATGCAGACAATACACTCATACACATAAAATAAAAATAATAAATAAAATATTAAAAGAGAATGGTGTGAGTGGTAGTAGTAGAGAGAATCAATCAAAAGGAAGACAAATGCCCCCAAGGAGGCCAGTATGGTAGGGCATGCCTTTAGTCCAAGCACCCTGGAGGCAGATGCAGGTGGATCTCTGTGAGATCGTGGCCAGCCTGTTCTATATAGTGAGTTCGAGGGCAGCTGGGGTTACAGGGAGACCCTCTCTCAAAACAACAACAACAACAACAACAACAACAACAGGCCACAAGGAAACCTGTTACTTTGTGTGCTAACTTTAAAAATGCAAATAAATAGTTTTAAATTTTATAGTGTTCGGTTCCAATATAATTTCTTTTCTATTGGAGGAACTGCCTAATTCCTGGTTGAAATAACTATTGGAAAAAAAGGGACATCAGAGAGCAACCTTCAGTGGCTAGGGAGCAAAGACAGAAACCCAGATGAAGACCAGCCAACTCCCAGGCAGGGGAGGGAAAGGCATTTAAGTATGGAAAATAGCCTTATCTTTATCTATCTACTTAGAGGAGCTGTGCTGGAAGAAAAGAATTTGCAGGGCTTGTTTCTAAAACCTGTGCTATAAAGCACTTTCAGCCTTCCAATTTGAAAAATAGTAAGGATTTTGATTATAGTTATGATGTAAACCAGAAAATGCCAGTTTAATTAAATTAATTAATTAATTAGTTTATTTATTTAGTGGCACTAGAGATCAAACCCAGTGCTGCATGGTTTCAGAGCAAGTACTCTACAAACTGAGCTATACATTCTGCCCCAAATAGAGGTATATAAATAGTAAATCAGTTTAATAAATCTTTAGAATTACGTAGTTAAGTAGTTTTCTGTTGCTTTATCCATATTTACCATGGCCACTGAGGCTTAGTGGGAGGAGGTGCTATGGTCCTGTCTCTGACTTAGTTTCTCAAACACGTAGGGTGTCACTGTGTAGTTCTGGCTGGCCTGGTGCTGTTATGTAGCCCAGGCTGATTTAAAAAACATGGCAATCTACCAGTCTCCTCAATGTTGGGATTACAGGTATGTACCACCATGCCTGATTCTTCTCTATTGTTAATGATACATGATATTTTATTTTTACTTTAATTTTTATAAACTTTTTTATTTAGCCTAACTTCTGCTGAAGTTGAGGTATTTTTAGGGTTAATATTAACTTAAAGTATTAGCTTCATGTTGACAAAATGTCTACTTTCTAAAGAGTATAGGCAGGTTGTTATTTCTACTTTTTGTGGTATATCATCCAAATATTGTTTTGGGATATATTCAAATACAGCAGGGCATTTTTTGTTTGTTTGTTTGGTTTGGTTTTTTGAGACAGGGTCTCCTTGTAGCCCTAGTTGGCCTGGAACTTGCTGTATAGACCAGGTTGGCCTTGAGCCCACAGAGATTCACCTGCCTCTGCATCTTGAGGGCTGGGATTAAAGATATGCCACCATGCCTGCCAGGACATTTAAAGACATATGTTTCTAAAGAATTTCTATAATAATAGGGCATCCTGTAACCATTATGTAGAACTTTGGTTTTCAGTTGAAAAACTAGAATTCTGGAAAACTTGTATCTGCCACTAAGATTATGACAACGATGTAATACTTAAAACTTACCTGCATGTATATAAGTGTACCCATGTCATGCAATGCCCATGGAGGCTAGAAGAAGCCTTGGGATTAGAATTAAGGATCATTGTTAGCTGCCATGTGGGTATTGGAAACTGAAACCAGGTTCTCTATAAGACTAATCAGTGCTTTTAACCATGGAACCATCTCTCAGCCCCAATAAAAGAATATGAAAAATTATTTTGGATGATTTTAGCAATAATATTAACAAATGTTATTTAAAATATTATATTATTAAGTATGTTAACATTTAGAGAAATGTAGTAACAGTAAGCAAGTATTAGTGACCAATACCTGTGTTACAAAATAAAAGTGGGTGAAAGAGTCAGGTGTGGTAGACAGACCTGTAATTCCAGCACTTGGAGAGGCTGCCACAGGAGGATTCCTGAGGGTTGTAGGACAGTCTAGGCTATGTAGTGAGCTCAAGGCCAGCCAGGCCAGCCACACAGTGACACCCTGTCTAAAAAGAAGATACAAAGAACGAAGCTACTGGTTAGTAGTGTAGCTCAGGAGTAGATCACTTGCCTATTACACTCAAGGCCTGGGGTTAGAAGGCCAGCATTGAAAAGAAAATTATTAAAGAGCTGGGTGCATGGTGGTATATATCTGTAGTCCCATCACTCAGGAGATTGAGGCAGGAGGATTTCCACATGTTCAACCTGGGTTACAAAGTGAGCTCAAGGCCAATATTGGCCCTCTCTTAGAAGAAACAGTTCAAAATAAAATGAAAATAACTCATTTACAGTGAAGGAAATGTTAACACTAGGTAGATGACCTTGGAATGCCTTGCTCCTATTATACACCTTATAACTAGAAGCAATCACTTGCATAGAGCAATGGAATGGTTAATGCTCCTTTTGGCTAGGGAGTGGGGGTTGGAATTAGCAGCTCAAGGACAAAAGCTTGGGACTGGAATGAAGGTCTGTAGGACCTGGAATGTGGCAGATATCTGATGCTCCCTTCCCAAGAAACAGAGCAAAGTAGTATGTCTCTCTACCACCTCAAGAATTTGCTTCCCATTCTGCCCCCTTTGGCTCTGTTGGATTAGAAGTTGATTCCTAGGTCCGATGATTATACCAGCAGATGATCACAGAGCAGGAAGGAGTGACAGCTTCCTGCTTTCTTGGCTTCTCATAGGCACTTCTATTAGCCCCATTCTGGAAGCATTGAGCCTGTGGGGTATGCTTTCATTTTCTGCACTAGGGCTTCTCCATTGTAGTAGACCCCAGTGAGCTCAGCAATCACAGATCTAAACACCAGCTTAAAGTTAGTGTCCTGAAGATAACTCAGCTAATTTGGGATAGGAACTGCTGGATAAGTGCTTTGTCCTGGTTGATGCTCAGATGAGCAAATTTGAAAGCATTCTCTCTCTTCCTTAGAATGAATGCCCACTGCTTGAGTACCCTAATTCTTCCCCCTTCCTTATCTCCTGTGATCTCATCCTTCAGCACAGCTTCTTGGAGTTATTTCTGATATTAATTACATACCTCTGTCTTTGATCAAAGATCTGCTTTCAGAGAAAGTATAAGCTTAGCTACTTTGGAGCATTTCAGACCAGGTTTAAATTCCAGGTCTGCTACTGTCTAGATGTATAATCTTGGGAAAAATCACCCAAGTTCCCTGGGCCTAGTTTTATCTGTAAAATAGGAGTAATTATGACACCTTCTTCATAAGTTTGATATGCCACCATGTCTAACACATGGTAATGGGCCCTTTATGAATGGAAACTGTTATTGTGTTTGTAGGTCATTTTTTCTAGTGCAGTACTCAACTTTGCATTAGTTTCCAGTATGTTTTTGTTTTCGTTTGTGTTTTTTGAGAAAGGGCCTCATGTATCCTAGACTGGCCTCAAACTTGCTATGTAGCTGCTTTTAAAGTCTTGATCCTTCTGCTTTCATCTCTCAAGTGCTGAGATTGCAGACATATAACACTATATCTAGCTCTAATATTTTTTATATTAGTAAATAGTAACCTTTTTTTGGTCATGTGTATTTCCTCAATCTTGTCTTTCTTTTAATTTATATTTTTGGTTTTTTTGAGACAGTGTCTCCCTGTAGCCCCAGCTGTCCTGGAACTCACTGTGTAGACCAGGCTGGCCTTGAACTCACAGACATCTGCCTACTTCTGCTTCCCAAGTGCTGAGATTAAAGGCATGCGCCACCATGCTTCTTCTTTTCTTTTCCTTCCTCCCTTCCTCTCTTCCTCCTTTCCTTCCTTCCTCCCTTCCTCCTTTCCTCCCTTCCTCCCTTCCTTCATTCCTTCTTTCCTTCCTTTCTTTTTTCTTTCTTTAAGACAGGGTCTCATATAGACCAGGATGGCTTTAAACTTGCTATGTAGTACAAGATGACCTTGAGCTCCCAATTCTCTTACCTGTACCTCTCAGGTATTGAGATTGCAGGCTTGTGCCTCCTCACCTCACTTCCCATTTAGTTTTTATATTAAAAAAAAATACTAGCACGTGGCCAGTTGTGGTGGCACATGCCTTTAATCCCAGCACTTGGGAGGCAGAGTCAGAGCATAGGACCAGTGTGATGGCTCAGCAGATAAGGGGTAGTTGCTGTAAATTCTGACAACCTTAATTCAGTCCCTGAGACCCAGATGGTAGGAGAGAACCAACTCCCAAAAGATGTTCTCTGACCTCCATGGCATTCATGTACCCCCACACATATACATGTACTAATACACACACAAAACAATGAATGTAAATTTTTTTAATTAAAAAAAGAAGAAAAATAATAAAAAGACAAAAAGAGAGGGTTGAGCTCAGTGGTAGATTGGTAGAGTGCTTGCCTAGCAGGCTTAAGGTACTGGGTTCAATCACTAACACTTCAAAGAAGGAAAAAGAGAAAGACCTTGATTGATTCTATAATGAGGCAGGTATGTTTGGAACATCTTTCTAGCTCCAGCTCTCAAAGAATCTTGTACCTATTAAAACTAAGGAAGGACTAAAAACCAAAACTAAATACTAACACAAAACAGACATAACACCCTCCAACAACCTCCAGACTCCACAATGATGGGGTATGTCAGTGGGACAAAGGAGAGTCCATTCAGAAATCTCTCAATGATCAAACCTGAAATGTGTGTGTGTGTGTGTGTGTGTGTGTGTATGTGTGTGTGTGTGTGTGTGTGTGTGTGTGTGTGTATGACTGTGTCGGTGTCTGTATATCTGGGTATATGCATCTGTGGAAGCTAAAGTCAACCTCAAGTGTCTTTCCTCAGATACTGACCACCTTGGTGTTTTGAGGCAAGGCCTAGGACTTACTGATTAGGCTTGGCTCACTGGCCAGTGTTTCCCAGGGATCTGCTTCTTTATCTCTGTGATTATATGTGTACCCCCACATTTGCCATTTATTTATTATTTTTGGGGAGGGGGCACAGGGTCTTCCTGTAGCCATAGCTGGCCTGAAACTTGCTATGTAGACTAGGCTGGCATAGATTTCATAGAGATCTACCCGCCTCTGCCCTGCTATTGCTGGGATTAAACGCATGCCTCACTATGCCTGGATATGTCTGGTATTTTTTTATATGGACTCTTGAGATTCAATTCAGGTTCTACCAAAAAAACAGTCCCAAACCTGGAATATTTTGAGGATTTAAAAAAAATGTAGTATTGGATTATAGACCACAATACAACTTAAGCATCCATCATTCTATTTTAATATAAGTAAATGATTGAATCAATGAGTAAATAGGGATAAGTTAAGAAATCTTTTAAGGAGCTGGAACAGCTTTTTAAGTGTTTGGCAACCCACAGTGACTTCCTTTTAAAGACTGTAGAAAGAGGGCTGGAGAGATGGCTCAGTGGCTAAGAGCACTTGCTCTTCCTCTCACAGAGGACTAGAGTTCAGTTCCCACAGCACCCACAGGTGGCTCACAACCACTTGCAACTCTAGTTCCAGGGGGATCTGACACCCTCATCTGGTCTTTTGCTACACAGCAGGTTTGAGGCCAATCTGGGCTGTGTAAAACCCTGTCTCAAACAACAACAACAACCACAACAAAACAAACCCCCAAAGTGTGTAGAATGTAAAGGGAGAGAAAGGAATATCTCAGGCACAGCAGTCTAACAAACAGTAATTGGCCACGTGATCAAGGTTCGCATCAGCCTGATTTATCATAAGTCATGAAGGTAGTGTGTATATGATTCAGTGGGAAGAGACTAGCATTTTACCTATGTGATCTTGCCCTCCCCATAACCCCAATGTAGTCATGAGGAAAAACTTCAACCTAATCCCAGTTGAAGGATATTATACAAAATACCCGACTATACACAGCAAACTTATCCTGGTCACAAAAATAAGAAACAAGAAACTGTTAAACCAAGAAGAATCTAAGAAAATATGACTAAATGTGATATAGACTCCTTGATGGAGTTTTCGAACAGAAATAGAAAGACATTGGGTAAAAAATTAGGAAATTTGACCAAAGTATAGACTGTAGTTAATGATAATATTAATTGTGACAAATGAATCATAGTAATGTAAAATGTTAATATGGGTGTGGGATATCTGGAAATTGTATTTTTTTCAGTAAATTGATCATATATGTATTTTTTTTGTTGTTTATTGTTTGTTTGAGACAGGATTTCTGTGTAGCCCAACTGTCCTGGAACTTGCTATACAGACCAAGCTGGCCTTGATCTCAGAGATCTGCCTTCCTCTGCCTCATGAGTGTTGGAATTAAAGGCATATGCCACCATGCCTGGCAATTGATTATATATTTTATTTTATTTTATTTATTTATTTATTTATTTATTTATTTATTATTTGGTCTTTTTGAGACAGGGTCTCCCTGTAGCCCGAGCTGTCCTGGACTCACTATGTAAACCAGGCTGGCCTTGATCTCACAGAGATCCGCCTGCTTCTGCCTCTCAAGTGCTGGGACTACAGGCGTGTGCCACCACGCCCAGCTGATTATACATTTTAAAGATTTATTTAACCTACATGATGATGTACACATGTAATTCTAGCACCTAGAGGAAGGAGGATTAGAAGTTCAAAGACATCTTTGGCTACTTTTTATTTCAAGTTGCCCAGGTTTGCCTTGAATTCACTCTGTAATGCTGTTTGTTGTGTGATAGGATTACAGAAAAGAGACTTTCTGGAAGAGATGGTGATTTCACCACAAAGGATAAAATATTTGGGCTGTAACTTAAGTAAAAATAAAAATTGCAGTTATTCAGGTGAAAAGAAGAAAGAAATATTTTTCTTGTTCAGTTTGCATCTAAGTAGCTCTAAAGTATGGGAACAAATATTTGCCATACCCATTTTGAAATACCTTTTTTTGGCATTTCCCATTGTTTGTTGCTGTCTGTCTGTTTGTTTTGAGATAGAATTTCACTTTGTAGCCCAGCCTGACTTTGAACTTCTGGAATTCCTGCCCTCTACTCCCACGTGCTGAGATTACACAAGTTTGTACCACTACATCTAGCTGATATGTCTAGTTTCTCTCTCTCTCTCTCTCTCTCATATCTCTCTCTCTTTCCCTTCCTTCCTTCCTTCCTTCCTTCCTTCCTTCCTTCCTTCCTTCCTTCCTTCCTTTCTTCTCTCTGCTATACACAAAAATTGCTTTGGAATAAAATGTTTAAATATTTATATCATAGCGAACAGGTGGCAGTTCACCATCCAGGGTTGAGAGAATGCTGGGAGGAGACTGCAACAGATCAGTTTCCCATGATGGAAAGGACATCTTCATAGGTGAAGTGGGGGAGGGGGCAGGTGCAATAGCTTCTCTAGTCCCCTCTCCTCATCGAGAATCATAAGATGCACTTCATTCAAAGGGAGCGATGTGTATGTTTGCTTTAATAGTCTTCTTGGTGATCTTTTTCCACACTGAAGGCTGGTTTTTTTTTTTTTTCTGCACATTAGTCTTAGTCTTGACTGACTTTTCTGCAGCTTTGTTGACAATTTCCAAAGCCTTTCTGCCAGCTTTAGGTAAGGCTGGTGGAGCACTGAACATTTTGCTAACTCACTGTGTTGAAACCTGTGATTTCCCATCTAAGTCTCTGACAGACTCCAGAGCTTCAGTGTATCCCTCGGAGCCACATAGGTGCATGGTTCTCCACTGTCCTTATCTATGAAGGCCATCTTGGCCAGGTGTGGTGGTGCACGCCTTTAATCCCAACACTCTGGAGACAGAGGCAGGCAGATCTCTGTCACCTGGTCTACATAGTGAGTTCTAGACCAGCTAGGAAACAGGGAGGCCTTATCTAAAAAAAAAAGAAGAAGAAGAAGAAAAGATATTAGCAGAAATAGTCTTAAATTGGTACTGTGATTTTGATTTTTCCTTTTCCTATTCCTACAATTTTATTTTTTTTAGTTTTTGTTTCTTATTTATTTATTTTTTGTGTGTAGTGTATTCATGTGTACAGCTGTACAGTGTTGTACACCCCCATGTAAGATGTCAGATGTCCTGTTCCATTACTCTCTGCCTCATTCCCCTGAGACAGGGTCTCTCATTGAACTTGAAGTTATTGGTTTCCACCTGTCTCAGCACTCCTGACACTAGGGTCATGCCTGGGCTTTTTATATAGGTGCTGGTAGTTCAGACTCAAGTCCTCATGCTTGTAAAGCAACTGTTTTTACCCACTGTTCTCTCCATCCCTCATTTTTTTTTGTTTTTTTTTCAGCTGGCTATGTACACCAGGCTGGCCTAGATCTCACAGGATCAGCCTACCTCTGTCTCCAGAGTGCTGGGATTATGATTTTGGTCTTGATCAAAATGTCTGAAATATAGCTTAGCTATTTTGCTGTCAAATATTTTTTGCATTGTTTTTATTATTGTTGAGACAGGGTTCTACTATGTGGCCAAACTGGCCTGGAATTTTCTGTGTAGACCAGGCTGGCCTTCAGCTCCCAGAAAGAAATCTGCCTGTGTCTGCCTTCCAAGTGCTGGGATTAAAAGTGTGTGCTACCATGCCTGGGTCTGTCAACATATTCTTAAAGATTTAATCTTCTATTTTAGAGTTTCTTGAACTTACGTCATTAAGATTTAAGGACAGATAATTAGTTTTTGTGATATATTGTTCTGTCCATTGCAAAATGCTTAGCAGCATCCTTGGCCTCTACCCACTAGATGACAGGGGAATACCCTAGTTGGGACACCAAAAACACTACTACCCATTGTCCCCCAGGGACGCTAAAGAAATCTTCCTATGGTTTAGCTCACATTACAAAGTTAACTGTAGGCCATGAAGGCAAGTGTTGGTTGCTAAGCAGAAATGAAAACTTTGAAACACTGGGAGGCTGCTTCACTTGGCACTCAATCAACATCGCAAGATCTTTTCAGCATAAGGTGTATCCTGTAAGTTCAGCCAATATTTAGACTCTGACCTGGGGAAAATGCCAGAAGCCAAATGTAATGTACCAGTTTAAGACCATTTCTGCTAATATCTTTTCTCCTCCTCCTCCTCCTCCTCCTCCTCCTCCCTCCCTCCCTCCTCCTTCTTCCTCCTCTTCTTCCTCTTCCTCTTCCTTCTCCTCTTCTTCTTCCTCCCCCTCCTTCTTCTGAGAGACCCTGTCTCAAAAAACAAAAGTCAACTTCC
>NW_008342016.1:787344-790061 GCF_000622305.1 Nannospalax galili
AAGGCCTCCCTGTTTCCTACCTGGTCTGGAACTCACTATGTAGACCAGGGCTTCAAACATGTTGAGTCTTCTGTCTACCAGTGAGCTGTACTCCCTTCCCTCTCTGTGTCACTTTTGATGGATTCTGTCTAGTTCTGTTTTGCAAGGGGCAGATTTCTAATGAAGCTTGCTTGCTTGCTCACTCTGTTGTTAGGAGATACTAGGTTAGGAACTGGCATCTGGAGAGCTGCCAGGAAGTTAGGGAACTCTGCAAACCTCTGCCTCTATCCAGGGTCTCTTCATTGTTTCATTGTACCTACAAGATTGGAAAAGCTGATAGTATTTTTTTTTTTTTTAATTCTTTTTGAGACAGGGTCTCTCTGTAGCCCTAGCTGGCCTAGAACTCACTACATAGATCAGGCTGGCCTTGAACTCATAGAGATCTTCCTGCCTCTGTCTCCTAAGTGCTGGGACTAAAGGTAGGCACCACCATGCTGGCTCTGATAGTACGTTGAGGAACCAAGCAGAAACTATGTGGCTGGACCATTATATGAGCTACATGGTGAGTACAGCATGGGCTACATGAGACCTTGTCTCAAAAACAAAACAAGTACTTCAAAGTTATTTTTAATTATGTTTATATGTCTGTGTGTCTCTCTGTGAGCCTGTGCATGTGAGTGTAGGTGCCCTCAGAAGCCAGAGATGTCAGAATCCCCAGGGGCTGGAATCACAAGTGATTGAAAGCTACTTGATATGGTTGCAGGAAATTGAACTCCAGATCTCTGGAAGAGCGCTATGTATAGCTCTTTTCTGCTAAGCAAAAGTAGGGTCAAAGAGATGGCTCAGCAGATAAAGGTGCCTGCTGCCAAGCTTGACAATCTGAATTCCATCCCCAGAACGTACATGGTGGATGGAGAGAACCAACTCCACAAATTGTCCTATACTTACACATGTGTTCTGTGGCATGTGCATTCCCTCCCCACCAAGAAATAAATACATGTATTAAACTTTTTTTTTTTGGTCTTTTTGAGACATGGTCTTCCTGTAGCACCAGCTATCCTGGAACTCACTATGTAGACCAGGTTGGCCTCAAACTCACAGAGATGCTGCCTCAAGTGCTGGGACTAAAGGCATGTACTACCATGCCCAGCTGTAATAAACATTTTTAAAATTAGTTTTTTGCTGAATGGAAAATAGATGGGGAGAGTAGACTAGATAGCAAGGAGCTCATTATGAGGTTCTTGCCACAACGCAGATGAAAGAGGCTGATGATTGTGGCAGCAAGGCTGAGAAAGTGGGTAGATTCAAAGAAGTGAATGAAATTTGATTCACTAACAGAATTTATTACTGGTTGCATATGGGTATGGAGAAGGATTCAAGAATGGCATAGATTTCAGGCCTCTAGCATGGATGGCGGTGCTCTTTACTGAGAGTCTGAATCTTATGGTTCAGGCTCCATCTGTGGAGCTGGAGGTCTTAGGATTTGGAATTAGAGCTGTCCAGTGGGCAATTCTATCTATGGCCATCAGGAAGAAAATCAGAGTTGGATAATAAACAAATGGAAGTTGGATTTTTACCCAAGGAGATTGTACAACTTCCTCCCCACTGACTGCAGGAAGAATGAAATTGGCTCATGATTGGAAACAAATGCTTTGAAATATTTCCAATAATTTGATGTTGAGATATGGGTAGAAAAATATAGGTCACCAAAAAATATTCCAAGGAAGTCAGCCTAAATTCACCGAATGAAGTTCACTTTTCAACACTTTCCCCTGTTCCTTTTGGTTAACTGCTCTGTAAAGACCTATATACATACATGGAGAGAAATGTGAAACATAAATTACAGCTCTGTATCAGAGGGGAACAGTGTTGACTTACATCACAACTGCATTAGTTCGGACTTTCCCAAACTAATATAGGCAGAATCCTCCAAACCTAGCAACAGGCATCCTCAGGTCATTTCCTAGGGCACTTCCTAGGTGCAGGCCACTTCCTAGGGCCACGAATTTGGGGTTGCATTGAGAGACTTGTTTTCCTTTCCTGGTGGAAAAGTGTGAGGAAGGATGGATAATGCTTCTTTAGTCGTCCACCATCCCCACCGTTTTCTGCCCCCCTCCCCTTTCTGCATTATCCTGGGATTAAGGGCGCTTGGGCCGGTACACAAACGCAGCTGCCTGGTATGGTCAGCCTGAGCCCCGCTGTGCAACCACGTCAGGAATTCCAGTAAGTTGGCAACACTGAAGCACAAAGACAGCAACAATGAGGAAAACCCTTCAGTGCAGAAAGGAATGTTTGGAGCCCCGACTGCTACACTGAAAGGACACACACACACACACACACACACACACACACACACACACACACACACTCGCGCCTGCGCACCCACACGCACAGTGGAGGACGCTCAGCCCCTGGCTGACACGCGGCCCTCGCACCTGCCCTTACTATTACGAGCTTCCCCAGCACCCGCTGCCACTCTTTGTAACTCTGAGATGCAAGGATGCTCATTGACTATGCAGCATGGCCCGGGCGGCCGTCGAACCGGCCGGACCCTGGCGTGGTCTTGTACCATCGCTCAAGCTGCCTTGAATCGGCATAAATCACCCGCTGAGACTGGAGCGCAGCATCTCGCCTCCACATCGCTTCATCGCTTCTCTTCTCCCACTCGGGTCCTCCCCGTTACTCACCCACCCATCCTCCGGTAACAACGCCCCCTCCTCCTCCTCTGTCCCTTAACA
>NW_008342016.1:790431-793047 GCF_000622305.1 Nannospalax galili
TCCTCCTCCCCCCTCCCCTCCCCTCCCCGAACAGCAGGAGGCAAATAGAGTTCCAGTGACTTGGGCCAGAGTATCGAACTTCGGATTTCCCAGTCTAGAAAACACTCACAAATCTCCTGGTTTGAAGTTTTCTGTGCCTCTATTTTTGTCTTCCAAAAGTAACATCTATTTTGTACCCCCTCCGCCCCCAAGTCACATGATAGGGACTGTTGGGGGTCAGCAGAGGTGTAGACTATGGGTGCTGAAGGGAGAACGGGCGGGCAGTAACTGGCATGCTGTGGTCCCAGGGAGGGGAGGCAGGCGGAGGGACCCGGCCCAGGGCACCACGTGGTTTGCCGCCTCGTTGTGCCACAGCCCCTTTGCCTTAGGGAAAGGACTCCCTCCACCGGGGCGCTACAAAGCTGCTTCAGTCGGCAGAGCAGATTCTGGGACGCTCTGCATAGAAACAGTCCCTCCTCTCCGGGACTCCCAGCCCACCGGCGACAAGTTGCACTGTCCTCTTTCCTGGCGCAGTGAAGCCTCAAACAAGCTGAGGACCCTGCTCTGAAGGGCATCTGTGAGGTTCACCCGCAGTGCTCTGGTTAACCTGTTCAAAGTGGCCACAAAGAGCGGAACCGTGGGGTCCCATTGAACCCCTCTTGCTCCTTCCCTTAACCCGCACTAGCATCACGGAGAAGAAATCTTCCCCCCACCCTTGGTTTTGTTTAATAATGAACAGAGCTGTAAGAAGCGCTCTCTGGTCGGGACACCTGCAGATATGGCGCTTGAGGAAAGCTAAACAGCTAGACATCGCCCCCTTCAGCGATGCTCCAGTCGCCTCCCTAACTGTAGAAACACAGCCAACCCCATCCGAGCAGCCTGCACCCTGTCAGGGGAAAGCAGGCCCGGAGGGAGGTTAGAGAGTTCAGGCCAGGGCATGGAGGTCACGCATCTCTCCAGCCCTGCTTTCCCTGGCTCCCCCCCGCCCCCCCACCTTCTTGCGGTCCTTCATCTCTTGACTTCCTTTCCCTCTCTTATTTTTCTTTCTGAACGCTACTCTTGACTTTCCCCCTTCTTCATCTCTTCCCGTGGCTCATGAAGCTTCTGAGTTGGTAGCAGATTTCTCGTGGGCAGCCTAGCCTCCCTGCATCCACAGGGGCGAGGGAAGCGCTGGCGGAGTGTGAGTAGACCTGTCAGTGATCGAGTATGACCATGGAATGTGCGAGCGTGTGTGAGGAGTGTGCACTCGCGTGAGTGAGGGTGGAAAACCGTCAGTTGGGGTGACCGGGAGAATGTGCCCCTGTATGAGTGTATGCATCAGCGTGCGCGCGTGTGGGTGTGCATGTGCGAGCGCGCATGTGTTCGAGTGCCCACTCCTCCCAGCGCTGCAAAGTGCAGGGGGCGGGCCAGGAGGCAGGGGGCCTGCCCCACTGGATTCCCACATGCTAGTTCCGGGGCGGTCCGGTCTAAAGGGCTTTATGCAATGTCTGGAGGGTGGGGACTGGCGCGGGTAGAAAACGGGATGCCTCTGGCGTCGGGGCAGGCTTTCTGCCCCTAGGAGCGAGCGGAGGTGCTGGGTAAGAGGAACGATCTCCAGCTGAGTTCCTGTCTGTACTGAGTGCGACTCGCGCCCACCTCCCGGGGAAGGAACGACGAGACCCCGGACCTTCTCCAGGATGGAGCGCCGGGCCACGGCGGCAGCGAGTGCACTACTGCTAGTGACGCTCGCTGTCTACCTGACGCCGGTCAGTGGCCAAGGTAAGTAGCTACCTGGCTGAGACACGCGCGGAGCGCCGTCGGATAGGGTTTGGTCTTCGCGCTGGCCGGGAGGAGCGCGGCAATGCGGGGCCAGGCGGGGCGGCTGAGCTGCTCCAGATCCCTGCTCGGGTTGGGTTGCCAAGCGAGCGCAGCGCCGCTGCTTTGCTGTTGGGGAACTAGGCTCCGGGTCTGCTCCAGAAGGCGGCCACGCGGGCTTTGCTGACAGCTCACCCCACGACGGTCGCGTCTTTGTTCCCACGGGCTTTTGTCCTGACCCTCAGTGCACTTTCGGTTGGACCCGGGAGAAGGAGGATCTCTCGTGTGGGTCTGCAGCAGCCTGCTCCTCCTGGTGTTTTCTCGCCAGGGTCAAGCGGTACCCTTGCAGCTCCGAGCGCAGTTTTTCACCTGCAGCGCCTGGCTGGGGAGATCTGATCTCTTTGCGCGCCCGGGTGGCGGGCCAGAGCGCCTCCTCCCATCACCGGCGAAACTCCGTCCGGCGGTGACCCCCAAGAGACCGCATCTCATGATACGGATCATTTACGAGCCAAGATAAGGCCAGGAGGTGGGATTGGCCGAGAGAGCGGCTGATACACTGGAGTATTTTCTTAAAGGCTTTTCCCTTTCCAACCTAGAGTGGGGGCTTTTGTGTAGATGAATGGGACTGGTTTGCTGCGCTCGAGTTTTGGGGTTGGAATGTGAAAGTTTCTAGTGTGGCTATAAACTTTTCAAAAAGTTATCCTAGAGTTAGTTTTTACAGAAACAGAGCAGAGGGAAAGAGAGGGAAGGAAAAAAAAAAGTGTTGAGAATAAAAACTGTAAGTAGACAAAACTAAGTAGACAAGAGAATGAAAGGAGAGAGAGAGAGGAGAGAGAGAGAGAG
>NW_008342016.1:793118-807616 GCF_000622305.1 Nannospalax galili
GAGAGAGAGAGAAAGAATGAATGGCGAGGAAAACCCGCGAGCTCTTTCCCTGGCTTTGCGTTGCTAGGTAGCAGCCGGAGCTGCGTGTGACCGACCACCAGACAGACAGAGCGGACGCTGCTGCCACTGCAGGGACTAATCTGTCTGTGAGGATGGGCCAGTTGCTCCTTTCCCCTCCTGCTCTTTCCCGTCGGACAACTTAATTGCCCTACAATAAAAATGAAACCCCTATTGTTGCGGGATTAAGCCAAAGCAATAAATTGATTTCCCTGGATCACATATTGGGGTTGATGGGTGGGGATGGGTGGAAGCCCCCATTTATGGAGGAGAGATGGGGAGGACTTGTGCATGGGCCGTGGCATGTATTCAAATGGTTAATCTGCTTTCTTTCCTCAATTCTTAGAGTAAGCTCCTTAGAGGGAATCAAGTAAGTAATTATACAGCAACTCCTAGCAGCACCCATTTCAGACTTCCTGGGACGTTTGGAAATGGCAACAAATCCATCAAACTTGCAAAAAATCTTCAGAAAGGGAGGGGAGGCAAGGGAAGACAATGAATAACTCCCTTTGAACATCTTCAGTACTGGAAATACAGAAAGGGGTTTTTTTTTATTGTGTGTGTGTGGTGGAGTGGGGTGGGGAGGGTTGCATATGCTAATATAGCCCTAGGGTTTTGGGTACTTTTTTTGCCTGCTTGGAAGGAAATTTTGCCTTTACCACCAGAACAGACATTTTTTCCCCCTGAGTTGATGTTTTAATCACTAATGTGTACCTAGACTTCTTGGAACTTTGCATCTTCCATTCTATGATAATATAGGCAATAGTAACACCATACACTTCTGTGGGGAGTCCTGTTCAAAGTACTTTTTAATTGATGGATTCATATAATTGTCTTAATATCCTTTTGAAGTAAGGTCTCTGATTATTCCTCTTTTACAGATGGGAAAGTGGGGGTGCAGAGCAATGAGGCCCAGGTCATATTGTTAGAAAATGATAGAGATTTTAGGCAACGGAAGGAATTCTGACTAGAGTCCATAACTGAACTGCTGTACTATATATGTGGCTCCCTGCTTCTTTCTTTTCATCTTAAAAATTGATTTTGTTGTGTGAATGACGTGAATGCATATTTATTGTGTATGATGTGTGAATGTACTTATTATAGTGCACATGTGGAGGTCAGAGGACAATTTTTGTGGCGTCAGTTCTCCCCTTTTCACTTGGGTCCTAGGGCTTGAACTCAAGTCATCAGGCTCCCACAGCAAGCACCTTTACCCACTGAGTCATCCTGGTTGCTTCTTTCTTGCTTTTCTTTTGTGTTAAAATGTCATGTTCTCTAAGTTACTGTCTACGTGCAAGATTATAAAAGAAGCTGGGATGCATTCTGCAAGTTTTACCAGATAAAGATAATAGTCACCCACTGTTTTATGGCTGTGGAGATACATATGCATGTGTTCTTTTTAGAAACTCTTTAGGCTTCTAAGTTCTGAACTCAATTCTCTTCATTCTTAGTCTTCATGTTTGATTATTTTAATTAATTTTTATTTTCTGAGTCAGTTTCTCCCTGTTGTAGCTCAGGCTTGCCTGAAATCACTCTGTAACCCAGGCTGCACTCAAACTTTTATTTTTTCCCCCAGACTTACACTTTTATTTATTTTGTGTTGTGGGGGCATGCCATACCATGGCACACATGAGATCAAAGGACAACTTTCAGGAGTCAGTTCTCTCTTTCCACCATATGGATTCTGGAGATCAAACTCAAGCCATCAGGCTCCGTGGCAAGCACCTTTACCCACTGAATCATATTGCCAGCCCCAAGTACCTGTTTTCTTTGTAATAGTTTCTTAGCCCTGATATACAACTATTACATATTTAGACATTAGGCATGTGGGCCTATGTTTTTATCTTCCCCTGGGTTCACATGAGGGCTGAGCCTACTCATCTCACTACTTTACCCCTGCCCTTAGCTTTCTATCTTTCATGATTAGAAAGTTCCCAGAGTCATACTCTTAACTGTCTTCTTCCCTCAACCTCCTGAGTCTCAAGATACAGGAGTATATCACCATATCTGGCAGAAGGATTTGTATTTTTAACTGAAAAACAAGAGAACTTCTCAGGATAGAAGTTAAACTATTCTTAATCCTATTTATCAACATTTAAAGAAAAGTGTATTTTTGTTTCCAATTTTCAAATATACAAAGTTTTTTTCTCTTTTTAAATTAAAAATTTTTTTGATTTATTTATTTTCATTTTATGTGTGAGAATATTATGCCTGCATGTATGTAAGTGTACTTGTGTTGTGTGTGCAATTCCTGCAGAGGACAGAAGAGGGCATCAGAGCTCCTGGAGTTGTTGGGATTCAAGCCTGGGACTTCCGCAAGACCAGACAGTGGGTTTTGTTGTTGTTGTTGTTGTTGTTTTGGTTTGTTTGTTTTTAGACAGGGTCTTCCTGAAGCAGGCCTGGAACTCACTATGTAGACCAGGCTGGCCTTGAACTCACAGAAATCAACCTGCCTCTGCCTTCTGAGTGCTGGGATTAAAGGTGTGTACCACCATGCCTAGCTGTAGACAGTGTTCTTAACCTCTGAGGCATCTCTCCAGGCCCCCAACTTTTTTACTTATTTTTATTTTATATGTATGAGTGTTTTGCCTGCATGTATGTGCAATGCCTGTGGAGGCTAGAAGAGGACTTTGATCCCCTGGAACTGGACAGTTTTTGGCCACCATGTTGGTGCTAGGAACTGAACCCAAGTCCTCTGCAAGAGCAGCTAGTGCTCTTAATCACTGAGACATCATTCCAGCCTTCTTTTTCTTTCTTTTTTTTTTTTTTTTTTTTTTTTTTTTTTTTGAGACAGTCTCACTATGTAGCCTTGGCTGGCCTGGCACTTGCTATGTATACCAGACTGGTCTTGAACTCAGAGATTCTCCTGCCTCTGCCTCCTCAGCATAGAGATTAAAGAACTATACAACCACACTCAGCCGAAAAAAAATCTTTTTAAAAAAGTTTTGGATTTGTGGTTGGGGCTGTGCATGTGCATAAGATGCATACGAAGTGAAAGATTCTCTTCTAATTCCCTGTGGGTCCTGGGGATGAAACTTGGTGGTCAGGCTTGGAGGCCTTTACCTGCTGAGCCATCTTGCCAGCCAGCCTTATTTTTTTATATACATTTTCCACTAGCAGTTCTTTGATGAATTCCCAGATCCTAGACTGTATTCTGAAGTGTTTGTATTTATTTTCTTTTTTTTTTTAAAGAAAGTAGCACTCACTTAAAGTTGGTCATAGTGGAGGCAGAGGTGGAGGCAGGTGAAGCTCTAGTTGTTTAAGGCCAGCCTGGATTCCAGTCCCACTAGGGCTACATAGTGAGAGCTTGTCTTAACCTGTCTCAAAAGACTAAAAAACAAAAGCTAAAAACAACAAAAAGGAGAAGTGCTTGCTTTAAAACTATATTTTTTTATTTTTAAAAATTTTTATTAATTTTTTATTTTATGTGTATGAGTGTATTGCCTGCATGTATGTGAGTGCACCTGTGTCATGCAGTGCCGCGGAGGTCAAACCCGGGTACTCTGCAAGAGCAGTCAGTGCTCGTAACTGCTGAGCCATCTCTCCAGCTCCCTAAAACTATATTCTTAATTCCAATACAACTTTGGGTGCAATCTGTGTTTTTGAAAGGATTGTGACACCTATAGCAAATATGCCAGTTTATCTCGCTGCATTTGTTTCCTGTATTTTCATATTTCCTTCTATTTCTCTGCTTGAAATTCTTTTCTGGTTATAATAGGATTTATGCCTCAACTCCCTTCAATCCTGTGCCTATCTTGATCTGATAAAAACTTAAGACCAGGGCTGGAGAGATGACTCAGCTCTTAAGGCCACTTACTACTTTTCCAGAGGGCCCAGGTTCAGTTCCCAGTATCCATACGGCAACTAACTCCCCTGATATCTGTCCTCTGTGGGTATTGCATACATGGATGCCTTTAAATACATACAGGCAAAACACTCATACATGTAAAATTTTTTAAAATCCTTAAGCTTTTTTTTTTTTCTTTGACAGGATCTCCCTGTAGTCCCAGCTAGCCTAGAACTTGCTGTGTAGACCAAGCTGGCTTTGATCTCACAGAGATCTGCCTGCTTCTGCCTTCTAAGTGCTAGGACACTTGGCTATAACTTTTTATGTAGCTGGAGGGAACTTTTTAGGATTCTAAGTCTATGTATTTTACAGATAAGTGGAGGAGGGAGGGCCTTAAAGCAGTGAAGGACAAGGGGATTAGGTTCCTGGCCTAAGGGTCTGTGATAGCCAGCATTTAAATCTGAGTCTCTCAATGCTTGTCTTTGCACTTGACTGTTTTTAGATACAAGTCATCTGAATGTCCCCACCTGCTTTGGTTGAGAGGAGATTTCTAGATTCCTATCAGGTGATCCTGACTTATCAGATGAAGCAAAGAATGACAAGTAGATGATCTTGGCCAGTCTTTAAGTAGATTGAATGTGCCTCTTGTGTCCGGCCAAAGAGGACTTCTTGATGGGTTAAGACAGCCACATGGCTTGTGCTTTCAGCTTGGTCTACAACTTATGCCATATCAGTGTCCCAATTCTCGAAGGTCTATATCTGCAAATCTGCTTCTCAAACTCTTGTGCCATCAAAGCACATTCCTTAAGATCCTTGGGTTTTATAGTGCAGACAGCTACAGAACTAAGATTTTAGTCTTAGTTAAGGTAATTATCCAGTCCTGGTTAGTCATTGTCCCACTCTCTAGTGAGACACTCTGGAAATACTGAGAAGGTTTAATTAAAGATTTTAATTGCATTTTTTATTATACTGGGTGTGGTGGCACAGGTAGAGCTCAGTGAGTTCAAGGCCAGCCTGGTCTACATAGTGAGTTCTAGGCCAACCAAGGCTGCATGGTGAGACCATGTCTTGAGGAAAAACAAAAAAGAAAAAGAAGAGAATCTAGATGTATTTATTTCCAGTGTTACTAAAAGCATATTGTTTTGTAATTGGCTTTGGCTGTTAAATTCTAGAACAGAGTTACTAGAAATTAGAAGGTACTTTTCTTGTCTGTAAAATAGGTCCACATCTATTTCATAGGATGGTTATATAGATAAAATTAGACAATGAGTGGAAAATAGTTTATAGACTGTCTACCATGATTACTTTTCCTACAATTTGACTTTTGCAGCTAAATGGTAGAGCATTTGCCTAGCATGTGCAAAAGCCCTGGGTTTGATAAAAAATACAGAAATGAATTTAACATACCCTCATTAATGACAGAAACGTAATTAAACTGACTGAAGCCAAAGAAATTTGTTGAATTATTTAAGTGAAAAGGTACAGATATTTGTTTGAGATATGTGAAATTGCCTTTTCTCTAGACAGAAATAATCAAACATTGGCAATTTCATGTGGTTCAACTTAATATAAAATGGAGGCTCACTCTGTGTTGTCAATTTTGCTTTTCTTTTCTGATCCTGCGATGACGCCATTCTCAAGTATGTTCTTCTGGTGTAAAATGGTTGTCAGTGGCTTTGGAGCTACATCCTATAATGTCATATCCACTGGGTAACAGTGAACAACCTCATTGTTCCCAGCAAAAGTCTCAGTTGCACCTCAAGGACTTTGCTCAGTTGTGAGCTGACTGGACGACTGATCACCATATCAGGGGTAAGAAATATTCCTGTAGGTGGAGCATACCACAGACTCAGTCCCAGACTTCATAGACAAAGTGTACCTCAGGAAACTGGGGTAAAGCTGTAGAGAGAATGAAGAGTAGAGGAAAAAAAGATATACCTTATCAGATAAAGCTGGTCAATGATATTTTTATTTTCTATGTGAAGACACATTTGAAAAGTCTATGGAAATTTCTCAAGAGCTGGCAGTCCTATGCTAACTGAATGAGTTGGGGAGGAAAGTACTAGAAAATTAAGGTTGAAAGAGGGCTCTTTGTGTTCATGGAATCATGTTGCAACTTTTAAAATTCTTTATTATTATTATTATTGCTATACTAGGGATTGAACCTGTAGCCTCATGAATGCCAGGCAAGTACTTGCTCTACCACTGAGCCACAATCCCAACCCAACCTTTTTTTGTTTATTCTTTTCTTTTTTTGGTCTTTTTGAGACAGGGTCTCTAGCCCCAACTAACATGGAACTTGCTATGTAGACCAGGCTGGCCTTGAACTGACAGATATACCTGCCTCTGCCTCCCCAGTGCTGGGATTAAAGGCATGTCCCACCACTCTGGGCATATTGGTTCTGTTTTTTGAGAAAGGGTCTTCCTGTAGCACCAGCTGGCCTGGATCTCATCTGCTTCTGCCTCCAGTGTGCTGGGATTAATGGCGTGAACCACCAAACCCAGCCTCCAACCTAATTTTTTAAGTTCAGTATGAGAAGAGTAAAAATAATGTCTAGAAAATGCATTTGCAGTCTGAAGTTTTATTATTTGGAGAATGTGATGGAGAGAAAAGATAGGGGAAATGAGCATCAATATATGGAATTCTTCAGTCAATGTAGGGTTTTTTTTTTTTTTCTTTCTGTGATTTCTAGACCCTTGCTTTTTTCCCTGCTTACTTCCCTTGTTTATGATTCTAGGACTTGGTTGATCTTTTTTCCAAGCACTTGACCTGGGCTATGAGGATGAGATAGAAAGACAGAGAAGAGTCTGGAGACAGGTTAAGAGGCCTCTGTAGAGTCAGATGCATCTTGGTGCATAGAAAGAGTCTCTAGCACTTAACATAGGGGCTTGCTCCATAGATGGTAGAACTGGTTCTTTCATACCAAGTAAGTGCACTCTATGTTGATGGTTACTCTGTTAGTCTCTGATTTAAATTGTATTTCTAGTACTAGGTGCTAAGAAAATGGAAACATTATCATGGCTAAAGATGGTTAACTTTATTTGGTCACTTGTGATTTAGGACAGCAATGAAAGACCATGAAGAAAATGTGTTCTTCCCAGTAAATGACAGATTAGACAATCTGAAGTTTTACTTGAAATTGCAGTACTTTGGGTTATTAGCCCTTAGATCATGCCTGACCCCAAGGTTATAAGAAGCAGTGAGAAATGAATCAAAGGAGGAAATGTAATTACCATTCTGTGCATTGAGAACATAAGCCACTGTTACCACGGGCACAATGGCTTGTTTATTGTCTGGATCTTAGGATATCAGTTTGTAAGCAATGACCAAGGTCTCTTTCAAGCTGATGTGCTGTCAGCCAATAATGTGATGATTCCTCTTAACTTTGAAAATAAGCTTTACTCACTTATCTACTGATTTACATTAAGTGACAGTGTATCTACTTGTAAGGGTTCAATTGATTCTGAATAAACCTGAAAAACAGGTGGAGTATAACTATAATATTATGCTAGAATTTCTTGGATTCCCATATAACATTGTGTCTCTAAGTAACAGGAATTTAGACACACTTTGGGGTTCAATTCAGTGATTGTTTTTTGTGTCATTAATAAGGGTATGTTTTTCTGAGTAAAAGTTGAAAAAAATTAAAATTACTCATCCTTAAATATAGTTGACTTAAATTTTTTTTCCTTTAGTCTTTTTGAGACAGGGTCTCCCTGTAGCACTAGCTGCTGGATTCACTATGGAGACCAGGCTAGCCTCCAACTCACAGAGATCCGCCTGCCTCTGCCTCCCTAGTGCTGGGATTAAAGGCGTGCGCCACCACACCCGGCAGACTTAAACTTTTTTTTGGAGTCCCATGTTAGCCCAGAGGCTTGAACTCATGATCCTCTTGCTCCTGCCTCCCAGGGCTAGGATTAAAGGGTGTGCTGCCATACCCAGCTGCTTTTTTTTCTTAATATTTTTTGATTTATTTTTATTTTATGTATATTTTATTTTGCCTACAGGTATGTAAGTGCACCTGTGCATGCAGTGCCCATGGAGACCAGGAAAAAGGCTTTGGATTCCCTAGAATTGAGAGTTATAGACAATTGTTAGCCACCATGTGGGTGCTGAGAACCAAACCTGGGTCCTCTGCAAGAGCAGTCAGTTCTCTTAACTGCTGAGCCATCTCTCTAGCTTTTTGAGACAAGGTATCATCCTACAGCCCAGGCTGGCTTGGAACCCACTGTATACATAGCCCAGTCAGGCTAGTCTTGAACTCTTGACATTCCTTGAGTGCCAAGATTATAGGAGTGTGCCACCAGGCCTGACAATATTGTTGAATCTAATAATGGATTTATTTTAGCTGAAATATGCTGATCTTAGCAACTTCACCAAAGGGGAGGAGAAAAAATTGTTAGCACGAACCTCTACACTGGTTTAATTCTGATGTGGGGAAGGGTGTGGAGGATACATTTTGTTCCAAGAAACAAGAAATAGAAAACCCAACTTACACTGGCTCATGAAAGTGAAAAATCCAGAGGCCGAGTGGAGTTCAGGTGAGGTGCAGCCAGGCTCCTATTCCCTTTCTCTGTGTGTTTTTTCTACACGCTCCCTCAGCTTTGCTTTCAGTCTACTTTTTCCTATATGGTTGCAAGTGTGGTTGCTGGGGCAAACAGGGCTACATGTGTCCTTGATCCTATCTGGGGAAATTCAGCTCAGAAGATGTTTTGGTCAGCTAATTTCTTTCCTCCTCCCCTCCCCTCCGCTCCCCTCCCCTCCCTTTCCTTTCTTCTTTCTTTCCTTCTCTCTCTCCCTTCCTCTTCTTCTCCAGTGTTAAGATTCTAGCCAGGCTTCAGTTATGCCTTTCTTTTTTCTCCTTATTTTTGGAGACAGGGTCTCATGTAGCTCAGTCTGACTTTGAACTCACTATGTAACCCAGGCTGGCCTTCAATTCCTACTCCTCCTGCCTCTACCTCCCAAGTGCTGGGGTAATAGGCTCATGAGCCTACATGCTAGGCTTCAGTTATGCTCTTAAAAGCATTACTACTACTTCAATATTTTAGAATATTACTATTTCTAAAGTCCCTGAATAGATATCAGTCAGCTCTCCAAACTTACCATATCATACAAGTCACCTGGGGAGCCTCATTAAAGCATATAAATAAATGTATAGGCTGGAGCTCACATTTACTAAATCAGAAGCATGGGAATCTGTGAAGACTTTCCAGGCAGTTACTCGGGTTAGACAATTTGAGAACAAGTGTCGTAGGGAACCCCTCTCATTTATCAGTTTTGTGAACTGAGACTTAGAGATAAACTGTAAATTCCTTCTCATGGGCAATTAGGTGTACTCCAAGTCTGTTCTTTCATTTAAATGAGTTACAACAAGCAAAAGTGTTCTTTACTTCTGAGGTGCCATGAACCATGTCCTGGTTCCTGGCCATTTCCTTTCCCTGCCAGCATGACAGGTCCTAAACCTCTGTCAATGTTTGTGTCTCTTGCTCTTTCCCTAGTCACCTCGAAAGCCCTTCTTCCCACTTCAAAAGGTCAACAGCTGTTAGAGGTCTTCTATTCCTTTTCCACAGGTCAGGATTTATCTCAGCATTTCTGATGGAGCCCATGGATTCTAGAGCATCCTTCTGTTCTGTGGTTGTGGCAGGATCTCATTCCCTTCACATCCTAACCCCAAGTCTCCTGACCACACTGGCACTTAGTCTATTGATCTTGGCATCTCTTCACTATCCCTCAAAGGTCTCCTCATTCACTCCCTCAGCTTATATTTCATGCCCATTGTTAAAGTTATTTCCTTTCACACACTCTCAGCAGTTTGGCTTCCTTTATCTTGCTCCACAAATCCCGAATCCTGGTTAAAACTAATTCTCCACACCTGCTTCTCTGTAGCAAAACAGGCAGAATGACATAACACAAAAGCTTGCTGACTGGTCTCACTTGAAATTCATGAAATGAATCTCAAGACTCACTTCCTAGTATCCTTACATGTTCCCTTGCATCCTCAGACCTCAATACCACCTTGGTAGTTGCTCTTTTTACTTTCGTGTGTTGTGCCACAGATAGAACCCAGGGCCTTGTGCATGCTAGGCAAGCCCTCAGTGTACCACTGAGTCACACCTCTAGGCCTGCTTCTGCTGTTAATAAATGTGACAATAGGGATGGATACCACAAGTTTGTATAGCAGCACACTCTTCTGTGTCTTGAGAAACTTCCCATGCTCTGAGTTCCAACCACTTTGTTCATGTTCAAGATCCATTTCTTCTCACCTTAGCAATTATCTCTTCTTTTGAAAAATCCTTCTCCCCACATTTTCTACCTGACAACATCATGTTTTCCCTGCTCCTCTCCTCCCCGCTTTATCCCAACCCTCCCTTTTTTCCCCTTCCTTCCTCTTCTCTCTCTTCTCCCCTGTCCTCCCTTCCCCTGCCCCCTCTTCCCATCCCCCTCCCTCTCTTCTCTATCCTCTCATCCCCACCTTTAAAATTTTTCTAAGACAGGGTCTCACTCTAGCCCAGGCTGACTTCAACCCAAACTTCAAAGACAATTGAGTCTTTCCTGTTTGATTTATCTATTACTTTTCTTAGTATCTGACATCAGATGCATTTCATTAAGTTACTTAATCAGTTATTTGCCTATTGTCTTCCCTAAGATGTAAATTCTGAGAGGCAGGAATTTTCATCTCATTTATTCATTGTTTTATCCTCAGGCTCTACAATAGGGCAAATAGATTGAATGAATGTGTGGATGCCAGCACGAATATTGATATACTCAACAGCTGAGCATGGTGGCACACATCAATGATCCCAGCTACTCTGGAGTCTGAGGCAGGGGGATTGAAAATTTGAGGTCAGCTGGGCAATTTAAAAAGAACCTGTCTCAATTTCAGCCAGACATGGTGACTCATGCCTGTAATTCCAGCAATTGAGAACCTCAAGCAGGAAGCTTGTCTTCTGTTCCAGGCCAGGCTGGGTTACAAAGTGAGACCTGGTTTCCAAAAACTCACAACATAGAGCTGATCAGTACTTGACTAGGATGCATGAATCCTTAGATTTCATCCCACCACATAAACTGAATGTGGTGATGTACCTGTAATCCCAGCACTTGCTAGATAGAGGCAGGAAGTTCTGAAGTTCAAGGTCATCCTTGCTTATATAGAGTGAGTTAAGGCTAGGCCTGGGGTCCATTAGATTCTGAAACAGCCTAGTGTAGTGGGGTATGCCCTCAATCCCAGCACTTGGGAGACAGCAGCAATTGGATCTCTGAGGGAGCTTTAGGTCAGCCAGGGATACAGAGACTACAAAACAAACAAGCAAAAAAGAAAAACAAAACCAAGCAAACTAACCAACCCCACTGAACTAAAACATTTTAAAAAGGTCTGGGTATAAAGCTTAGTGATAGATCACTTGCCCAACATACACAAGGCCTTATATTTAATCTCCAGTGTTACCAATAAAAATAAATAAACCAAGGGTGGGTGGGGAGCATCCTCCACTCATCACCGTGTCTCTGGTATTGCCAGCCTTTAACACCCCACGGCTTCTAGAGGCCCATCAAGATCCTGATGGAGGAAAAGAAAATTGTTGTCTTAATCAAAGCAAGTGGCTTAGCAACGCTGTTTCTCTCCATTTGACCCCCACATTGTCCCCCACTCCACCCCACTGGTGACCCCCAATGCATTTGAGAATGGCTGCTTCTGCATTTATCTTTTAGAATCTTCCCCCTAGGTCCTTGGTTATTCTGTGAGAATTCTCCTGTACATGTACAATGGCTCATTCTGCCATTTTTAGGACAGATTTGATATAGTAGCTTTTACAAAAAGATAAGCCAAAGTTTTTCCATGTTATGTTTGTGGACTGCCATTCTGTGTTTAAACAGCACAAAAGAAAGCTGTCTGGGACCACAGCACAGCGAAAATAGCAGCTGAGACAAAAGGCCCTCTCTGAAGAGAGGAGTGGTTTCCCAACTCTGGGAGGCCCGCTGGCAGAGATGGGAAGAGCCCAGCCAGTACTGGAGTCTTGTTCCTGATGGATGAAGGAAAAATGGGCCATACTAAAGGGGCCCAGACTACTGATAAAGGCCGGGGCTGTTTCTCCCGTGGACATAGCCTTTTTAGTCTCAGTGTTCATTCTTCTAAGAGTTCCATAGGTAGCAAATAGGGGGCTGGGAGGATGTCTCAGTTGGTGAAAGTGCTTACTTTGCAAGCATGAGTTCAATCTCCAGGACCCATGTAAAGTGCTGGGGAGACTGCATTTCGGAGGCAGAGACAGGTGAATACCTGGGGTTCCATGGCTAGTCAGCCTAGACTAATCAGTGAGCAGCAGGCCCCAGTGACAGCACCCTACGTTGACTTCTGGTCTCTACACACATGAAAATAGGTTGGAGATGGGGAATGACTGAGTCACATGTACACATAAGCACAGAAGTCAGAGAGATGAGCCTAGCAATAATGACTAGGTTTTTAGGTGCCTTCTATGGATACCTGACATGACCCTAAGTGCTTTTCAAGTATTAACTCACTTTATTTAATATTTTTTCCATTTGTTTACTGTGTTTGTATGCACATATGCATGCCATGACATATATATGAGGTCAGTTATTTTCTTCCACCATGTAGTTCTCAGGGATCTAACTCAGATTGTCAGACTTGTAGCAAGTGCCTTTATTTGCCAAACCAACTCTCAGAACCAACTTACCTGCTTTATTAGTAGCACAAATGTTAATGTGTAAAGGACCAAGGCAAGACAGGCAGTAAGCACTTCAGTTGCTAAATGGTAGAATCAAGAACTGCACAGAATGCTGATTCTTACATGTTGTCACCATGGATAAGTAAGAGAAAGTGGAAAATGTTTCTGAATATAGTAAAACGAACTCTTAATTTAGGGTAAAGTGACCTCATTTCAGAGACTGGTACCGCTCAGCCCAACCTTTGGACATGCAACCTTTGGAGTTACTTTGGGCAACTCCACATGCATATACTATGTGTTGATGGTGACCTTGTTCTGCTCAGGGGTGATGGACCATAGATTCCCTTGATATATGTCCTGTCCTGAAAAGCTTTGTGTTGGAAGTAGTGCATTTCTCCTCCAATCTAGTCTTTCTCAGACTGTGTAGGTGTCCTTGCCTGCTGGGTTTCTCCTACGCCACAATTCTATTACCTAGGAGCACTTTTCTTTTTTTGTCACTATAGAGGAGACTGAAGAGTTGATATGTTTTTATAGATGTGATAGAGGGATAAAATATGCCAGAAAATGAGATACTTGTGAAAGGAAGCCAACTCTTGTTGTGGGGAAAAAGGTATTATTTCTTGTTCGTAAGATGGCTTTACGATGACTTCCTGGTTGAATGGTTAAGCAGGTCTCTAAGATAGAACATTTTACCTTCTAGCATGGTTTTTCCTTCCTTAAATAGCTTCATCGATTATTAGAAAAATTTAAAGCTGGGTCTGGTGGTTGATATCTGTTGCAAGTTTGAGAACAGCCAAAAATCAAATAAACAAGAATAATGAAAAAGGAAGAAAGAAAAAAAAAAAACCCCAAAACAAAACACAGGTTGGTCCTGGAATTGAAAGTACTACTTAATCATTTGTTAGGGATTCATCAGCAAAATTTAGACCCCCCTCCCTGCCTCCCATAGCCCCTCCACCAGATTTCATGTATTCTGTCATGTATGTTAAGTCCTATCTGGTCAAGCATTTGTACTGAGGTATCCCTCAGTGCAAGTTCATCCACTGGCATCTAGTCATCCTATCTAGAGTCACTCCCTTAAAGAAGATCTACTCTCCCTCACCCAGCAGTCATCATTTGTTAATGGCTCTTTGGTTAGGGTTGGGGCCTGTTGCCCATTTCCTCTGTTCTATGCTAGGTTTTTGTCTGAGTTGGCATGGGTCTTGTGCATGCTGTCACCATTGTTGCAAGTTCATGAGAAAGTTCCCAGTTCTAAGTTTTAAAAAATTATTTAATATTTTATTTATTTGATGTGTATGAGTTTATTGTCTGCATGTATATAAGTACACCCGTGTTGCTCAATGCCCATGGAGGTCATAAGAGGGTGTTGGATTCCCTGGAACTGGAGTTACAGATGGTTGTTAGCTGCCATGTGAGTGCTGCGAATCAAACCAGGATCCTCTGCAAGAGCAGCCAGTGCTCTTAACCACAGACCCATCTCTCTAGCTCCAGCAGAGTTTTGGGAAGGGGCCCTTGAATTAGACTTTAGATGCAGTTATTGTTTTTCTAGACCATAATGATTACTACAGAGAGAAAACCGTGTTTGTTTTTTTTACCAGCAACATGGCTCAGTGGGCAAAGGCACTTGCTGCCAAGCCTGACCACTAGAGTTTGAGCCCCAGGGCCCACATGGTAGTAGGACAGAGCCAACTTTCACAAGTTGTCCTCTGACTTCCACACATGTGCCATGACACATGGGCATCCCAGCCATGCCCACTCCCCTACACAATAAATAAATAAATAAATAAATAAAGTGTAATGAGAACAGAACTTTCTTTTTAAGTTAACGTGTAATAAATTTCAAATAGTCATACACATATATCCCAAATCAGTTACTTCTTTTTTTTTTTTTTAGGTATCTACCCCCCTCATCTTCCTAAATGCTGTGTACCACTATGCCTGGCTCCAGCTCTTTCTTTCTTTCAGGTTATTT
>NW_008342016.1:807648-845349 GCF_000622305.1 Nannospalax galili
TTTCTTTCTTTCTTTCTTTCTTTCTTTCTTTCTCTCTCTCTCTCTTTCTTCTTCATTTTCTTTTTTCTTTTTGGTCTTTTTGAGACAGGGTCTCCCTGTAGCCCTACCAGTCCTGCAACTCACTGTGTAGACCAGGCTGGCCTTGAACTCACAGAGATCCACCTGCCTCTGCCTCCCGAGTGCTGGGATTAAAGGTGTGCCACCACGCCCAGCTTCTTTCCCTGTCATCCATCCAACTCACCTGCCCTTGCCCCCAGAATGGTGGGGTTAAAGGCATATGCACTATGCTTGGCCTTAAAAGGTTAATTAAAAAAATTTTGTTATTTTCATTTTATGTGTATGAGTGTATTGCCTGCATGTATATAAGTGCATCCATGTCATGCAATGCCCACAGAGGTCAGAAAAGGGAGTCAGATCCCCTGGAACTGGAGTTATGTACTTGCCTGTGGGTGCTGGGAATTGAACCCCCGTCCTCTGCAAGAGTAGCCAGTGTAACTGCTGAGCCATCTCTCCAGCCCAAAGGTTAATTTTTTATGTCCAGAAATTCTGATTTTTTTAAGTATACTTTTGATATAAAAATCTACTTCTTCCCTAATATTTGGTGCAGTGAAGTGTTGAAGGAATTTGCTAAGTCATCAATGGAAGCAGAGATTCTAGTGAAAAACAAAATGTGGCTTAAAAATTGAACATGCTAACTGGAAGACAGTGAAAGTTTGATGCTTCTCACCATAAATAATTAAACCCAACAGTGAAGACGAGTAAGAACACGGCACGAGAGAACTGAGCTATTAGCAGGACAAATGTTCCCTGTAAGCAGAATCAAAGGAGCTGTAACAATTGCAGATTAGAAAAGTATGCAACAAAATCCCATTGTAATCTACAATTTTGCAGGCATTTGGATGTGACTGAAGGAATGAGAAAGAGAAGTAAAGAGAGATGGAGCTTTACTAAAGCCCTAATCGTTAAGGGGTCTAATGTGACTTATAGTGACCTGGAACTTTGATTCCCTGGAGGCTTCCTGTTCCACGGGCACATGGTATATCCAAGACAGGTGGCTCTTCATTTTGAAGAGAAGCAGTGGGACACTACTTGAGAATATATTGTGGCAAGGGCAAGTTGTCGGTCTGTAAAAAAGAGTGAGATTGTACCGATCTCACAGCAATAGACTTTCAGTATTAATGAACTGCTTTAATTTTAAAGTAACACAGTAAAATTTGTGTATACATTTCTATTAAGTTTTTGGGAAGACACTAGAGATTGAACTCAGGGCCCACTGCATGCTAAGTATGTGCTCTATCTGAGGTACACCCCAAACCCTATGTCTATAAATATTATATGTATACATATATATGAATATATTTTATCACAACCACCACAGTCAGGATTAGAATGGTTAAAACTTCCCATTCCCTTCTACTGTTCCTTTACATTCAGTCCCTCCAAATAAAGTATTTTTTAAAAGAAATTTATTATTTTTATTGTGTATATGAATGTATTGCCTGCATGTAAGTAAGTGCACCCGTGTTGTGCAATGGCCACAGAGGACAGAAGAGGCTGTCAGATCCCCTGGAACTGGAGTTATGGACAGTTGTTAGCTGCCATGTGGGTGCTGGGATTCGAACCTGGGACTTCTGCAAGAACAGCCAGTGTTCTTAACCACTGAGTCATCTCTCCAGCCCCAAATAAAGTATTTAAAGTTTTTTTTTGAAAATTACTTTTCTAGATGAAAGTTGTCAATTGTCCTTCATTTTTATTCAAGAAATGTTCCATGTTTATTTTTGAAGTAATTCAAAATGACATGGTTGGTAAAGTTGCATGGCAGGATTTCTTTTAGTATAATAAGGGGGAGGGGCTAGAACAGTGGATGCTCTTTCAATATTGTCAACAAGAAAAAGAACCCCCCTTGCCCCCCAACTTGCTTGTGGCTAGATTAGAATCTGAAAAGAAAACACTCAAGAAATCTCCCTTTAGTGGAGGATAGAGGTTTATTTTTTTATTTAAGGATTTACTCCTTGACACCTGGGAAATGATTAGTTGATGTTTTCAAAGATTAAGTCAGTGTGGTTAATTAACTGTGGTAATCAGGTGACTTAAATCAATTAACTTCCTGTTAACAATTTCCATCAATTTTGTAAATAAATGACCAAATCAGTAAATTGTACTCAAGATTAAAGGCTATTCTGTGATTTATTTTATTGATGACAGATGAGAGATAGTCTTTCTCTCATTCACTGTCTGCTAACCATACTTTAATAATGAGAATGTTCAAACTAGGTTTACTTTGAGAGGGACACACCAGAGTAACTTTTAATACATGACTTTAAGGAGAAGCCAACATTGGCACCTTGATCCGTCATCTCAGCACATTTTGAAAAGATGATTTATGGGAATGAAACTTAAATGAACTCCGTTGTGGTGACATTAGGGAGAGGTGAGCACCATGTAATGTTGTAGATGAACTTCTGCTATTGTCATTTAATGTTTTGTTTTCTTCCTTCGCCCTAAGTTAAAACTGGATGAGTGATACAATGTAATGAAACATTATTTGGTTCTTGGGAAATTTTTGTGTGTTTGTGTGTATGTATAATGTGGGCCTGTGCTTGCTACAATGTGGAGGTCAGAGGACAGTTTGGGAGTTGGATCGTTCCTTCCACCATGTGGGTTCTGGGAATTGAACTCAGGTCCTCAGTCTTGGCAGCAAGTATCTTTGCCTGCTGAGCCATCTTGCCATCCCTAAGAGTAAACTTTAGCATATACATTAGGTGAACCATTTAAATTAAATATATATTTTGTTTTTGAGACGGGGTCTCATGTAGCCCAAGTTAGCCCCAAACTCACTATGTAGCAAGAAAGACGTTGAACTCCTGATCCTTTTGCCTCTACTTTGCAAGTACTGATATTATAGGCATGTGCCACCACTCCCAACAAATGTATATATCTTTAAAATTAAAGAAATGAACTTAGGGCCAAGTACATATGAGACAAGTACACTACCACTGAGTGATGCCCCAGCCTATTGTGATATATTGACTTCATTCATGTAAAGTTTGATTACATTTTAAAAATACCATGCAAATAACACAGCTAAATTTTTGTTTCAGCCTCCAGAATGGTGTGACTGTGGGGTGTGCCCTGAGTCAGGCCTTAAGTGTCCTAGTCTTCAATTAACAGTGAACCAAATATTACAAAAGTGTATCCCATATCCTAGAACATACCATTGCCCATTCTGAAAGGCCTTGAACACATGGATGATTTGCATCTCAGGATTGTTAGGATTGCTTTAGGAAGAAATATTAGAGTTAGTAAATATTTTCATATATGCAAAAATTCTTTGCTAAAATCACTCCCACTATAAAGAGAGAATTCCCATGGTTTCCTCAAAGTGATTGAAGGTAGCTTGCCTCAGAGTTATGGCCACAATTCAGTCACTGGGGAGTTGGAGTCAGGAGGATCCCTGGGGCTTGCTGGCCAGCTAGTCTAGTCGATCAGTGAGCTCCTGGTTCAGTGAGAGATTCTGTCCCCCAAAATATGGTGGAAAATTATTGAAGAAGACACCTGGTGTGGGCCTCTGGCCTCTGAGCACAGACATACACCTGTGCCTGTACACAGAAGTACATGTATGCATATCCACCTAACACACACACATAGTCTGCTATGTGGGAATGGGATAAAGCCAGTGAGGTAGATTTGAATCTCTTGTTGCCAAGCCAAACTTTGGGCTTTTCTGAGATTTTAAAAGTTCCCTAGCTATTCCCCCACAGTCCCTTTTCACCTGTCTTGGGCTTTGGGATTATGTAAAGATCATCGTCAACATGCAAGGTACTAGCACTTGGTGAGAATTCAGTGAACTTTTGGCCGTACAGGGAAGCTGGTACCAAATCTTCACAGTTGACCAGTTCCTGGTTGGGCTTCTTCCTGCAGAGAAGCCTCCATGCTGTGGGCTTTTGAAATAGAAACCACCTGTCAAATTCTCTATCCATAGGAAACACTGTCCGAGGAAAAATGCAGATTTTTTTTTTTTTTTTTTTTTTTTAAGGAGGTACAACTTCCAAAGAAATGTTAGAAGATAAGGCTTTGTCTCCTGCTTCTGTGTTCCTAAGAATATTTGGTTCTTCACATTCCAGGGTTTAAAGGCAAAGACTCCCCCATGTTATGGAGAGGTTCCCCCTTCTCAGTATCTCAGGTGCCCTAGACATGCTTTCTGTCAACCTGGTTTTGTGCAGTTTACTGTTGATGTCTCTCTAACCCTGTGGATTAGAATGGCAGGTCTAAGAAGAGATCAGTGTATCCTCTGGTGAAAGATTTGCTGAGAGCAGAGGATAATTGAGGATGAATACTTGACCTTGAGCTTTTAGGCAGGTATGCTGGTGCAAGCAAGGTTTTGGGAGACTGATGCAGGAAGATTGTGAGCTTGAGGTTGGCTTGCCCTATATAGTGAAAACCTGCTCCATAAATAGAACAAAAACCAGTCCTTTATTATTAAATAAAATTGCAGGAAGGTCACTGAGGAGTTATAGGTGAGTGAGAACTAGATTTAGTTAATCCTTCCAGTAAGAATGAGCACTGGGCTCTCTTGCTTCCTGTGCCTGCGTGGTATGAGAGCTTAGCTTCTGCTGCTCCTGCTCCAGCCACCTCCAGCCACCATGCGTCCCTGCTGTGACAGACTGTAATTACCCTGGAACCGTAAGCTCAAATAAACCCTTCTATGAAAAAAAAAAAAAAGAGCACTGGCATGTTTGTTACATGAACATTTGCTTAGAGCCTACCAGGAATTGGTTATATACAGAAGCATTGTACTAGTGGTTTGGGAGTGCAGAAAAGGGGATGATGAAGTCCAGTTCATGCAGGAGGGTGAAGGGTCAAGGAAGATCTCACAGCTGGGCTATTTGAACTGAGTCTTCCAGGAGAGTGGGCCACAGGAGCTAGCTTTGAAGAAATATAAGCTGGGAAGTAGAGTGATCAAATCTTTTTTTTGTATGTGTGTATATATGTATGTGAATGTATGTATGTGGTATGAGTGCGCTCATGTGTGAATGTGCACATTTGTACAAGGAGATGAGAAGTTGACATCAGGTATCTTCCTCAACCTCTGTCTACCTTATCTTTTGAAATAGGGTCTCTCATTGAACCTAGAGCTTACTGATTTGGTTAGACTGGCTGGCCAGCAAGCCCCGAGGATCCTCCTGCTTCCACCTCCCCAGTTCTGAGTTCACAGATGCTTACTTCTGTGCTTGGCCTTTTTATGTGGGTGCTGGGGATTGAACTCAAGTCCTCATGTTTGTGTGGCAAGTGCTTTACTGACTTAGCTATCTCTCTATCATCTTATAAAGACACTATTTGCTACAATGAGGAAAAGCAGATCTACCAGTTTTTTTTCTTTTTTCTTTTTTTTTTGTGGTGCTGAGAATTAAACTTAGGGCCATATACATATTAGGGAAGTACTCTACCACTGAGCTATATTCCCGTGTTTATTTTATTTATTTCTTTTTCTTAGATCCAGTTAAGTTAGTATTACTTCTGGAACTGTCTAGATGATGAATGTCACACTAAACTTGTGGGCCTGTGGATGATGTGAAGGGGAGAGTCTCTACAGAACGTAGAAAAAACTTTTTTTTCTGTCTTTTTGAGACAGTCTCCCTGTAGCCTCAGCTGGCCTGGAACTCACTATGTAGACCAGGCCGGCCTTGAACTCACAGAGATCTGTCTGCCTTTGCCTCCTAAGTACTGGGATAAAAGGCGTGCACCACCAATGCCCGGCCTGAGAAAGCTTCTATTTGTTCTTTTCGGTAATTTCTATTATTACTATTTAAAAATATTTTATTTTATTATTTTTGTTTTACGTGTATGAGTATTGTTTGCATGTATGTAAGTCTACCCATGCTGTGTAATGCATGAATCAGAGAAGGGTGTTGGATCTTCTGGAGTTAAAGATGGTTGTTAGCTGCCATGTGGGTGCTAGGAACCAAACCCAGGTCCTCTCTAAGAGCAGCCAGTGCTCTTAACTGCTGAACTATCTCCAGCTCAATTTCTTTCCCTTTCTTTCTTTTTTTCTTTCTTCCTTTCTTTCCTTCCTTCCTTCCTTTCTCTCTTTCTCTCTCTCTCTTTCTTTCTTTCTTTCTTTCTTTCTTTCTTTCTTTCTTTCTTTCTTTCTTTCTTTCTTTCTTTCTTTCTTTCTTTCTTTCTTTCTTTCTTTCTTTCTTTCTTTCTTTCTAAGATGGGGTTTCCCTGAAGCCTCAGCTGGCCTGGAATTTGCTACATAGACAAGTCTGGCCTTGAACTCACAGAGATTTGTCTGCCTCTGCCTCCCAAGTGCTGGGATTTTATAAAGACATGTGCCACCACGCCTGACTTTGTGAGTATATTTTCTTTATAGGAATATTAGATGTCTTTTCAATGTATGTGTATATTAATACATTTATAAGTATTCTGGAATTTTCTGGATTCCATCTGGAACATTCTAGCTTATTGAACTTCCAATAGTTCTAGTTTATTGTGTGCACATATACACACATAAAAAAGAGTCCATTGAGTTCTATTTGCTTGGTCCCCATCCTTTCCAGAGTGTTTGGAAACAAAACACATTTTTCAATTGTCACAAGGTCACGAGCATTTAGAGGGCAAAGGACAGGATTCTAAACCATTTATAATATTCAGAACAGTCTCATACTTCAAAAGAATTGTCCAGGCTCCCCAAAATGGGACTAGTGCCCCTGTTGTGGGCCCATCTTCACTGACAGGGAGTGAACAGAGGGGCAGGAAGGAATGATATTTGTATTGGATTGTCATTTCTGAAATTATTACATGCCTGACATACTCACCATAGCTATAACTTTTAGTCCTTATGACCATCAAGGAAGGTGTGTTGCTGCTTTCCTTGAGTATGAGGTTTGGCCCTGGATCACGCATGCTTATTCTAATGCTCTGTTATTAGCATCTGTAACTGTATTGATGACGCCCTCAATTTTTAAAGTATTTGTTTCATTAATTTTAGTTGTGTGTGCATATGTATGTATGTATGTATGTATGTATGTGTTCTGTGTGTGTGGGTGCCTGAGAAGGCCAGAGGTGTTGGCTCTCCTGGAGCTAGATTTACAGGCAGTTGTGAGCCACCCAACATAGGTGCTGGGAACTGAACTCAAGTTCTCTGTAAGCAATAGTGTTGTTAACTACTGACCCATCTCTCCAGCTTCATGCCCTCAATTTAATAAATTAATAAATGATAAAAGGAAAAGTACACCGATTTGCTTTGCTCATTTATAGTTTATTAAATTTTTCAGGAACCAATTCAATAGAAAGTTGGCAAGTTTGTGCTGGGGAGGAGGTCCTAGTTGATGGAAAAGCAGTTGGTGCTTTATATATGCCTGGTGAGTTGAATTGACTCCACAGAGGCCCTGAATGGTTTTAGAGGGCTTCTTAATCTTATAAATATGTATCTTTAACTTCACATAACAGGGAATCTTCCTCAAGTGTGGTCTTTGTTATTTGAAGGCTTGTATCGATGATAAAGCAATAAGGGACAATGTATATTGCACTTGCCTCTCTGCTTAGTCTGCTTCCTTCACTCTAGGCTATTCCCCCTTAAGACCCACGTGTTGTAGTTTAAGTGCCCTTCCTCCACAGGGCCTTTCTTGAGCTCCACTGAGTACTATCTGAACCCCTCTTCCAGTACTTATCACACCATGCGCTATAATTATGTATGTATTTTTATCTCTCCCCCTAGAATAGGGCCATGATGCCTCCTCTGGTCTCCTGTGCCTGGGACAGTGCCAGGCATAAGCAAGAACTCTAGAATAATCTGCTTAAAGAAAGGTTAAGACTGATTCAAGTCCCTCATGCTGGGAGGCATCCCATGCTTCACTCTGCATTTCTGCCTTTTCAGAGAGGACTTCATTTGGCTTGAGTGGTTACTTCCCTGGTATCTATCATCAGGACCCAGGCACCTGTGTTCCTGCTTCTGAGTTGTCGAAAATGAGTGCTGTAGCCAACCACAGCCTTTCTCCATGCCAGGTGGTGGGATTTGAGGATACTTTTCTCTTAAAGAAAACTTTCTGGAAGTCCACAACCACACTTACTTGAAGTCTGGGAATACAGATTTTTTTTTTTTTTTAACTGAGTACATTGCTCACCTTAATAACATGTAGGATCCTGTTCCTGAAGAAGAGAAAATGAATGTTGTGATTTGTTACTACTGGTCCTGGCCACAGATTTTCAAGCAACACTGGTCATCTTTTACTAAGCTTTGCATTCAACTTTTTGAGATAGACAAAAAATTTGAACTGTGTTTGGAGGAAATAGAGATAATGAGATACGGAAAACAATGCTGTGGAAGGAATGATGGGACAAGTGGAGGTATTTCTTTTGGAGAACTGGAGAACAGAATCCCTAGGTCTGTGTTGTACAGAAAGATGATAAAACTCACTCTGAATGACTCCAGGGTACAGGAAGGAAATTGAAAGCACATATCATATACCAGAAGAATTCGAAAATGTGACCTTCAGGTCTCATTTAACCTTTGCTCTTAGGCAGTACTGATAGATATCACCAAGTTGCACCCTTGAATCAATGATTTTGACAGAAAGAAGTGCTTGGTCTGGGGATATAGCTTGCTTAGTATGCACAAGGTCCCAGGTTTGATCTCTGTCACTATCTATCCAGGTATGGTGGCTCAGTTCTGTCATCTCAGCACTTGGGAGGTGGAGGCAGTAGAATCAGATTAAGGTCATCCCTGGCTATAGACTAGCCTGGATTACATGAGACATTGCTTAAAAAAATGCTCATTCTTCAGTTTCTTCATGTTAGATCTCTACCACTCAACAGTTGCTATGGTGATACTACCTTTAGTAGTTTGATTTTTCTTTTTGTGAGATAGAAATTGTTTGACCATGCTTGACATTTTTAAAGCTATCACATCAAGGTAGAAACAACTGTCCAATTTACCTGGGTTAAATGAGGACAATTTGGTTTAGTACTCTCACATTAACTCATTAACTCTAAATACAGTTATTATAAAAGTCTTTGGATTAAGATTAAGGCAGGTAGATGTATCTCTGTGAATTCAAGGCCAGTCTAGTCTATATAGTGAATTCCAGGCCAGTCAGGGCTACACAGTGAGACCCTGTCTCAAGAAAAAAAAAATGTTAAAGCACCTGGTTAATGCTATTTAAACATGAATTATTTTTTATTATTACTAAACTTTAAAAAATTATTTATTTAAAAACCACATGATTAGAAGAAACACTTCATTACAGCATTAACATATTCAATAATAATTTCCAGAGCAAAGATACATCTCTTTCAAAATTGTAAAATTAAGTTTTAGATTCACAGTTGAATTAATATAGAAGCCCACAGTTAAGAGACTTTTAAAAGAGACTACGGACTTTTAAGTGTTTGGATTTTTTAAGGGCTGTGGGGTTTTTAAGGTTGTACTGTCTTATGTTGTGATATTAATGTTAACATCATCACATGTGTCTGTAATATTTGTTTATGTGACTATTACTAGTCACAGTCGGTTACTTTCTGAGATCCTTGGCACCTGAGCATGGATATAAAGTCATAAGGTATATTTCAATGGTAATGTTTTTTACCTTTACTAATTAACATGAAGCAAATTTTTATACTTCTTCCTCAAATATAACTCATTTTTTATTTGTTGGTTTTGGTGTGTATTTCCTATAGAACATCCCAAACGATCTTATTCATCTATATACCCACATCTCAAATGGCACCCTCCCATAGTCCCCCCGACCCCCGACTGGAGCCCATATACTCTTGTCATCCCTGTTACTGTCCACTGTGTTGTCGGCACCCCCAACAGTTCCCCAGTGCTTGTCCATTCGCTAAATCTAGTCAGCCTATCTAGAGTTCCTTGTTTTAGGAAGATCAGTTCTTCCTCATCTAGCAACAATCAGTTGCCAATATTTCTTTAGATAAGATTGGAGTCTGCTGTTCATTTTCCCCATTCTATGCTGGAGTCTCTTAGGCCATCCTGACCAACAACTCTAAGGAAGGTATCTCCTGTCTGGCATTGTTTCTTGTTATGTAGCCTTTAGCTATACACATGGACTCTTAAAGAATTATATTGATCCCTTTAATCTTTGGTTATGCTTTCTTTTTGGGTATTTAAGACCATACAGTTGGCCCAGATAAACCAGTTTATTTTTATTCTTAAGGTCGTTTGAGGATCTGTTCCTTGGGGGTTACATGGGCTTGGGAGGAGTCCCTGGCTCCTTTCTTTTACCAGTTCCATCTATGTGAAGAAAAGCCAAAGGTCCTACTTGACCATGGCTGGCTTCAGTTGGAAGCATGGAGGAAATGTTTCCTTTGTGTTGACTTTCCTCTTTATAGATTGGATACTGGTCCATTTGGTGGGGTCTCCATGGCCTTCTTGATCAAGAGGGCAGGTGACTCACCATAGTTACAGGACAGTTTGAGAGATGTTCATATTCCCCTGGAGCTTAGTCGACCTAGGAGGGCAAGGAGCAAAAACTGTCCTTTATGTATCTGACCAAATTAGTACAGGCCTCAAAGCATGGCTGTTAAACATCCAAGAAAGTTCTGCCAATCTAGTACTTTTAATTACCATGTGCTATGTAGATAAAACATGGGCAAAGACCAAACATTCTCAGATAAACCTTGCCTAGACATATATTCCTTGAGCTAGTTGTATGTATAATTTGTCAGTAGGTTGTTTGATTAATATGGTTCCCTCTGGTTTTTTTAAACTAGCTAGGCATTATTTATCTCTTGCATTGTCTAACCCTTCCACCATGGTTTCCCCATTTAAAGTGCCCCCATTTTCCCCATTTCTCCATTAATAATGCCCTTCTCTCCAAGGTTCCTTGTATACCTTCCTCCCTTTAAAATAACCCCATTTTTAAAATCCCTATCTCCTTTTAAAATCCTATCTCCTTTATTAATGGCTGTTTCCTATTGTTCTTCTCTTTCAGATTCTTTCTTTTCTTTTACCATCCTGGTTCCTTTTCATTATCCTGGTTCCTGTAATTATGTCTGGATATATACTCACTTGTAAGGATTTGGTGCTAGGATTCACATATGAGGGAGAACATATGTCTTTTTTTCTGAGTCCATGTTACTTCACTTAGTATAACAGTTTCTAGTTCCATCCATTTACCTGAAAATTTCATGATTTCATCTTTCTTTACTGCTGAGTAAAACTCCATCATATAAATGAACCACATTTTCATTATCCACTTGCCAGTTGAGGGACACTTAGGTTGCTTCCATCTCTTAGCTATTGTGAAAAGAGCAGCAACAAACATGGATGTACAAGTGTCTCTGCAATAGGATGAGTTCTTTGAGTATATGCCAAGGAGTGGTATAACTGGGTCAAATGGTAGGTTCATTTGTAGTTTTTTGAGAGTTCTCCACACTGCTTTCCATAGGGGTTGAACAAGTTTGCAATCCCACCTGCAGTGGATGAGTGTTCCCCTTTCCTCACATCCTCTATTACTAAACTTTTTAAGCATTTGAAATTTAATGGTTGAAAATGTTGTTATAATGGCTATTACCAATGATAATATGGAAAAAACTTAATTTGTTGTCTTTCAATGGTGACATGTTTTTGCTGGTGGAATCCATGTGTGCCTGAAAACTGGCTTAAATTCAATTTTTCTAGTTCAGCTTTGTTTTGATTATAACTTTTTTGTGTGAATTTCACCATAAGAAATCTTAAGGTGGATGTAAATTTTTTTCTTTTGTCTGTTTGAGACAGGGTCTTCCTGTAGCCCCAGCTGGCCTGGAACTCACTATGTAGACCAGGCTGGCCTTGAACTCACAGAGATCTGCCTGCGTCTGCCTCCCAGAGTGCTGGGATTAAAGGCGTGGGCCATCACACACAGCCCAAGGTGGATGTAATTTAATATGAAAATAGTATTAATTCAGCTTATGGTATTCAGATATCATAATTGGTTGATCTCAAAAGATTCTTCTCTGTTGGAAGATTGGGACTCTAGAAGATCCAGAGATCAGTAAATAGATGTATAATGGGAAAAACAAATTCAAAGGGAGACAAGATTTAAAATTTAAAGGATCAGAAAACACTTGCCTAAAATATAAAAGTAATGCTAGCCCCAGTCTGTTGAACAAGTGCCTATGTACCAGGTCTGTACTTGACTCTGTCCTTATCATTATGTTTAAGAGCTTCTATTATCACCATCCTTAGAGGAAAACCAGACACAGACATTAACATGACTGCTATAGAGTTAGTAAGAGGTGGAGCTGCAGTCTGAGTCCCTGGTATACGATATCAGGGACTTAACCTCAGACGGTTACTTGGTTTCTAAGTAGTCTTCCTGCCTCTGCCCCTTCTTTACCCTACTGTAATTTTATAAGTCTTTATCAGTAGTGTGCAGCCATCTGACAATTCACACCTAGCCTCTTAACATGCTGTATAAAGCTGGTGACTTATAGATAACATGGGGCTGAGTGGAAGAAGGAAAATGTAAACTCATACTTGAAGAAATAGTGATTTCATATATGGCTGTAGTTGAACCAAGAGGGGTGGGGGCAAACTCATGGATACATCCTGAATTACTCTAGTGATGGGGAACAAACACAGGACCACATACCCAGCTTCATGTTCCTTAGTCTGGAAATCTGAGCCACTGGGCTGCTCATGTGCATGTGTGTATGTGTGCATATGCACCTGGCTTGGGTAGAACTGGTAAATCTTATATTTCCAGTGGAAGGAGTTCTTGGAGTTATAAATTGTACAGTACACAATCATGGTGTTTCAATAGATCGTGTTCATTCATTGTGTCTTCTCTTGAAGCCCTGGGAATCATTGCTTTGGCAATATTCCCCAGAGCCTTTTCCTTCAGTTGAGCTTAATCCAAGACTCATTACATGGATCTAGAGATGCCCCCAGGTTCTCCTGGAAAGCCTTTTGACTGCTTTTATAGAAAAATGCTCAATCTTATGAGACTTCTGGCTTCAGCAAAAGCAATGTTACAACACATGATATTAGGAACCCTGATAAGATAGCTTGTTTCCCTCCAATCTACTCCGTCAAACTGCAGGGAAGGTATTTGGGCATTGGAAAATACCTACAAGGGCACAGTTAGAAAGTGCATTCCCTTGTGGCATCCTATGTTTTAGTGAGTACAAATGACCATGGAAAGCTTTAAAAATTACTTTAAAAGCCAGTGAATAAGCTCATTTAGGAGCAGATTTTCGGGGGTCAGGGTTGAGAGCCAAGAAATCCTGGCATGTGATCAGAACCAAGGGAGATGAAGGGATCTTCAGATAGGTGGGATCACTTGACCAGATAAAGCTTTAATTCACTTTTTCTTGGACTATTGGAAGAGCTTTTTAAGTTTATGTTGCTTTTCCTCTTTGTAACTTTACCCAGGAGACTTAGAGTGCTGTGTATGCACAGCAAATATTGAGCACAACCCTTATCAGGAAGAACTGACTTGCCCTAGTTTCTTGGTTTCTAGAAGGATCTAGGCTGGTTGAGTTGACTCCCTGAAGTAGAGCAAATTGTGAAGAGGGTACATCTGACAATTGTCCTGCCTTCCAAAGAGAATGTTGATCAGTGGTTTATTTGAGTGTGGTACATATTTGTTGAGTCTACCATATTTGTTCTGTGAACAATACTTGGATTTTTTTTTTTTTTTTGGTCTTTTTGAGACAGGGACTCCCTGTAACCCCAGCTGACCTGGAACTCACTATGTAGAGCAGCCTGGCCTTGATCTCAAAGAGATTCCTCTGCCTCTGCCTCCCTAGGGCTGAGATTACAGCCTGTGGTGTCCTGAGTTCACTATAGAGCCCAGACAATCCTCTTGCCTCAGCCTTTCCTGTGCTGGGATTACAGACATGAGATATCATGCCCTGGTGGGGACAGTTCTTGAGAGCTCTGTTTTATTATCAGGGATGGAGTCATGGCAATGGGTTCATTCCTCCTTTTGGAGGTTTATTTGTGTTTAACTATAAATAAAAAAATTTCCTTTGAGTGTATTGTAAAGGCAATACTTTGTATTCTTTTTGTGGAAGATTTTTTTGCATTTGTTTTTTTTATACCATACAAGAAAAAGTTGATGGGAAGCAGAGGCATGCTGATCTCTGTGAAATCAAGGTCAGCCTGGTCTACATAGTGAGTTGTAGGGGCTACAGGAGACCCTGTCAAAAGCAAAAACAAACAAAAAACAAAACAAACAACAAACAAGCAAAGTTGAGGACTAGGATAATGCATACCTTCAATACTTAAAAAATTGAAATTACAGTAATTTGTGTGTGTGTGTGTGTGTGTGTGTGTGTGTGTGTGTGTGTATGGACTCTGTGGGTAAGTGTGTTTACTGCAAAGACTAATGACCTCATTCAAGCCTCAGGACCCTCATGGTGGAAGAAGACCACTGACTTCTACAAGTTGTTTTCCTACCTCCATACATGCACTGTGGCATGTATGCATCTTCCCAATGAATGAAATTTATTTATTTATAATGGTGACCACACATTCTTATATTAATTGCTAATGATACTTAAAACACATTAGGTAAAATATTAGGAAATATTAATTGCTAATGATACTTTAAACACATTAGGTAAAATATTAGGAAATATACCCTATTTCTGGCAGTCACCACAGATCAGGTTGAAACTTATTTCAGCAGTTATTAATATTGGGACAGCATAAATTCACCATCCATAGGCAGAAACTCAACCAGGATTTCATCACATGGGCATCAGCTGGTGAAAATATAATTTTGTTGCTTTTGTGTCAATAAGCCATTGAGTTGTTTCCAGTCATTACAATCACATCTTAATACCACATGATGTTTATAGTGCCTGGAAATGATTTGGAGACCTAGAAATGCTGTTTGAGCCCAGGTATAACAAGCCAGGGCCAAAAGACTGGGTGCAACAGATAATTTGCTGGTGAGGCATGTTCTGAAGTTCTTTTTTCAAATTACATTTTAGTGTGTGTGTGTCTCACTAAACTAATAGTAACAGGCTAAGTATAAAGAACACATACACATACGTATTTATACATAAATACCTAATCTGTAATGAGAAGTAATTTAGTTCCTACCATGTAATTTGTAATTTATAAAGCCACATAGCAATGACATGCTTGTGTAGTCTGGATTTGGGCCATAATCAATAAGGATGAATTGTCATTTTTACCTACTTGAGGTTAAGGTGCAAGATTCCATTTGTAATTTAAACCAACGTTAGGGTATGGAATCCTCAGTCTTGTTAAATTCACTGTCTGGTACTGACACCTCTCCTTTCTGCCTCTTCCTCTTTTTTATCCCCCTTTCTACCCTTTCTCTTCATTTTCATGTTTTTAGAGTTTGTTATTATAAGTATTTTGATAGTTAAGAATCAGGGAGGTTTATTTACTTTGTGTGTGTGTGTGTGTGTGTGTATGTGTGTGTGTGTGTGTGTTCAGGCGCGTCAAGCTGTGTCTTGTTTCTGCTGTACAGCACACACCAGTTGATTCTTCTGTCTCTACCTCCCATCTTGCTAAGTGAGTGCTGGGATTACTGATGTGTGCTACTGCTTCGGTTTATGTGGGTCCTGGTACCGAACTCAGGTTGTCAGGCTTGCATGGCAAGGCTTTTATCCACTGAGCATCTTCCCAGACATAGCAAGGTGTAAATTTCAATTTCTTCCCCTCCTGCTATCGTCATAATTTGAAGTAATATCAAACCAGTTTTCATATGATGGCTTGCTGACCAAACCTGTTTATTAAGATTGCTAACGTGGGGCTAGAGAGGTGGCTCAGTGGTTAAAAGCACTGGTTATTTTTGCAGAAGGCTGGGTTTGAATCCCAGCACTCACATGACAACCATCTGTAACTCCAGTTCCAGGGGATCCAACGCCCTCTTATGTCCTCCACAGGCACTGTTCGACATAGGTGCACTTACACGCATGCAGGCAATACACTCATATACATAAAATAAAAACAAATAAATAAAAAGATTGCTAGTTTCATTCATAGTTCAATACATGGATGTAATGAAGCAGAAAAACTCTGGTCTGATCCTCTCTGAAATCTGTGTGTTGAGGTGTTTGATCATATCATTTAAAACCATTAAGTAGGAAAGATGCCTCCCTGGAGCTGTGTGCATTTATTTCTCATAACTGCATATTTTTTTTGATGTTTGATTCAATTCAACCATTTTCTAATACTACTGCTATAATTAGAAGCCATATAGAAATCCTTTGGGTGATTTGTGTTAGAAATCATCTCCTGTGTGTGTGTGTGTGTGTGTGTGTGTGTGTGTGTGTGTGTGTGATTTATGGGTTTTTCACAGAGTATGTTAAATCACTAAGTGTTGAAGGGCATTTTACTCTTCTGAAGTAATTTGATTCATTGTGTTCTTATTTATGGGGCTAGCAAGTCATCTTAAATTTTCTTCTGTTTCAAGAGTCAACACCTTATAAGAGTACTCTTTTGCTATTAAAGATGTAACTAACCAGTTAGTTTTGAGTGGGGGGCAGGGCAGATAGAGAAAGGTTTTGAGCTTAGTTTTTGCTTATGTGTAGGGAGAGTCCCTCTACAGACCTTTAGTGACTTAGCAGATAGAGAAAGGCCTGTGTGGATTATTCAGGGCAGGTAGAGATCACTGGAACTAGTTGCCAATTCTTTGGTTCTGGTCAGGAGGGAATTTCCATTGTCAAGTGTTTTTGGTGAAATCTTGGAGATACATTTGAATGTTTTGGACCCATAATGGATTTCCAACTTTTGTAAATTTTTGTAAGTGTATCTGGTTAGGGGTGATAGGAGGACATTTGAAGAAATTTTGTTCTGATAATTTCACCATAAAACAGGTATGTGTATGACACAATCCTTTATATTACTGAAGAATTGCTTTAGGCTTTTCATTGCTCTGCTTGTGTTTCCCTGGCATGACTTCCCTCCCCTGTGGACGCTCCGTGGAGCATTCCAGGGTGAAGCAGGCCTCCCTGGAACTTAAGATTCTTTATCACAGTTCCAGGGGAGTTTCATTTCAAGTTACTGGTACCAGCAGCTGCAGTGTGAATTTCCCAATCCCAGGTCTTATTGATGGGTGAGATGCAGTGGAATTGCTGTTTATGAAATTTTATTATCTTTAGAAGGGAGGAATTTATTATAGGGGCTTTCTTAGATGATCTCTTTCATGTTGAGTTAAGACATTTTGAGCTCTGAATGTCCAAGCTGCTTAGAGATTCTGAGCTGGTCTTCACTGGGACGTGGTACTGCTACCTTCAAGGATGTTTAGACAGGTTTGGAAGTGGGTTTTTTTGTTGTTGTTGAGACAGTGAGGGGTGTGCACTACTACTGACATTCCATAGGTGGGGCCAGGAGTGCCTTGCGTTCTGCCTCCATCAGAATTGTTCTGAAAGATGAGTGACTGTCCCATCTTAAATGCCAAGAAGTGTGGCTTGGTTCATAATACTCTGTAGTGCTGACAGTCAGGCTGACTGCAGGGTGGGAGCTACTTAATGAAAAACAAGCAGTGGTGGGGAGCAAGACCAGTGACGAGTGGTTAGATGAAAGGGAAAGAAGTGTGTTATAAAGGATGGCAGCTCCATCTCTTCATTTCCTCACTACTCAGCATGGAAAGGCTACAAACCCCATTTTGGTCCTATTCATTTATTCTTATTTTTAACTATGTATATGCATGTCTGCATGTGGATTATGTGCATGTGAATGCAGGTGCCCTCAAAGGCTAGCTGGAGCTACAGGTGGTTATGAGTTACCCAATGTGGGTTCAAGAGCAGTACATACTCTTAACTACTGATCCATCTCTCCAGACCCTGGTTCTATTTTTTTTTAAGTTGCATTAAAATGATACCTGTACATGATAATGTATTAGTTAGTTTTATGTGTTTTGTCCCTAAATCTTTGACATCTACAAATGACCTCTTAATATATTGGGGCTGTGAAACAATAATTTGGAAAAAGGACCCCAATAGTTTTTAAAGTAGATTAAAAACACAAAAGAATTTCAGCCTGTTATTTGGTGTTCTGTTGTGGTCTTGCTTCCATTAGTTCCATTAGTGAGTCCTTGAGTGTCCAGTTGCCCTGAGGCAGGGCAGGATCTTCCATTTAATTTGTTGCCTTGGCTGTCATTGAAACAATGTGTATAGTTTTGGAAATAAACAGGTAATCCTGAATCTTCAAAAGGAGATTAGCGTTTTATATATGTTACTTGTTATAAACATTTGAGATTTGTCTATCAGTGCCAAGGGATTCAAAATTAAATACAGAAAAAATGAAAAAAAGATTATGGATGAATTAAGGAATTGCTTTACATTTGTTTGTTTGAATTCAGGGAAAGCAGAACAATCACAGTGTGGTTTAGTTGCATACATTTTGAAAACAAAGCTCACAAGCCTCTTAAGGGTGACCAAGTGTTTAGAAGGACCAGGCTGTTTTAAGAGGATCTAGCAAAAAAAAAAAAGATTTTCTACAGAAGTTACCTCACTGCGTTGACTTTGAAGAATGTTCCATTGACTACCATTTGACTTTCTTTTCTAAGAAGAGAAATCATGATAGGGCAAGGAAAGGTTAAAAGAATGAAAGGACCTCAGTGGGTAAAAGCATTTGTCCTGAGTTCCAACCCTGGGTAACACTTATGGTAGAAGGAGAGAACCAACTCCTGAAAGCTGTCCTCTGACCTTTACACACATGCCGTGGTACCATATGCCCATTCATGTGGGCATACACACACACACACACACACACACACACACACACACACACACACACACACATACACACACACACACAGGCATGTGCAAATACTATGTAATATTAGAAAAGAATGAAATGTTTGTTATCGGTTTTCCTTTGAAATAACTTCTTCAGAGTCCTTATAAAATTATTCTAGTCTAGCCAGGTGTGGTGGTGTGTGCCTTTAATCGCAGCACTCAGAGGCAGAGGCAGGCAAATCTGTATGAGATCGAGGCTACCCTGGTCTATATAGTGAGTTCCAGGCCAGTTGGTACTCACTATGTAGCCCAGGCTGGCCTTGAATGCACTGTACAGATAAAATTCAATTGAGACATGGTTTTGCTATGCAGCCCAAGAAATCCCCTTACTTTATTTTAGTCTCCTGAGTCCTGGCATGTACCATCAAACTTAGCTTCATTTTTCTATGAATTTAAGATTATAAATTCCTATCTGAAGTTTCATTGTTTGCACTGGTTCTGACATACTGAATTCCTGATAAGTATGCTTTTGCTACCCCACAGTGCTCCACAGTGCTTCCTTCCTCTGAACACTATCTGCTATTCTAATATCTTATCTTAGGACATTCTTAGTCTAACACTTACACCAGGAGATTGGGATATGGTGACTTATAAAGAAGATTGTTTTTTTCTCTATAAAGTCGTGAAATTCATCCCTATGTTTCATTTAAAATTTCAGAGTGGATTAAAATTCTTTTTAGATTTCTCTTTGTTGCTTTTGATCGCTGCAAAATTTCCAAAGGTGAAGAATGGTTCAGTGCAATGTTGGTTTCAAAGTAGGCTGCTCTAACAATGTATGTCCATCATGGAGTCCACACAACGCTGATTCATGAACTCAACTAGTACTGGTAGATAGCAAGTTTGGAAATCAATGAGAAATTCACATTCATTTTTGTGTTTAGTGGAATAATTTGGTGCGAGCGCGTGCGTGCGTGCGTGCGTGCATGCGTGTGTGAAGGGAGCACAGCAGTGGTTGGTGTGGCATGGTTGCTGACATGGGATTGCCAAGTTCAAATTGTTTCTTTATAGGTTTTCTGTTAGGTCCTAAGCAAGTTACTGAATCTCTCTGCCTTGATTTCTTTATTTACAAAATGTTCATAATAAGGGTCTGCATCTCAGGGCTGTTAAGAGGATTAATAGTCACCTTGACAGGACTTATGAGGAAAGGTCACCCATTAATACAGGATACTCAGAAAGTTAAATCAGTTGAAATCAGGGGCACCTGCATTCGTTATCGAGCCCTAACCTAGACCTTTTCACAGGCAGTTTGTTTTTAAACAACACACATTCTCTGAATAAGTGACACACTCCTGTGTGTCAGTGGGGGATTTTGACTGGTTGCTGAGAGACCACCCAGCAATGATAAAGTGTCCATTTGTTTTTTGATAGCTATTTTCAAACAATGGTCATTTGGAAATTATAACAGGGGTGGAATTCCCACTGAAAAGGTGAATTTGACAGATGAATTATCATAGAAATGTTGATAAATTGAGTAAACTGGGTGATAATGTTGCTTTAGATAATGCAATGATTGGGAGATAAATTACAAATCTCTGCCTAGGGTTAAAATAAATTTCTCATCAATATTTTGTGTGTATGATTTTAAATAATTGGCTCTGAAGTTCTTAATTTTTTGGTTGTTTATTTTATAATATTTTTATGATGTCTTTAGCTTGGTATTTTAACAAAAATAAAATAAACACGTCCCTCAACTTAACTTGCATTAAAAATTGCTTAAAGAAATAGTATCAGTTATGTGTATTTTCAAGAAAGGCAGCAACAATATAAAACTTAAACTAGACTTTTACAATCTATTTTTGAAAATAGATCAATTTTTGAAAATTGAAATCAATTTTTTCAATCAGAAGTGATTAGATATTAAGATACAAATGCACTAAACTCACCAATGTATTATTCTGGATTATTAACAATAGGCCTGATTGATAAAAGTGATTTAATGTATGTTGTGTTAATAGCTAACCCTCCAAAGCCCCTAATCTCCCATGGAAATATTGCTTTGTAGAACAAAATCCAATGAGAAGTTCTGGGATTCCAGAGTGAATTTGTACATTCCTTAGGGGCATTTTTGCAAGGGAGGTTGTTGTGCTTTAAAGGTAGTTGATAAGAGACCTGCACCACCAACCCCAGACCTGCACCACCAACCACCACCATGCATTAGTCTATAGAAGGTATTTGGGTGTACATACTCCTGTACCACTCGGTACCACCATTAAGCCCAGGGAAGTTTCTGACCATTTGCAGCATACATTATAAATCAGGATGTCACTACCAGACAATCAGATTTGAACATTCCATGAAGAAAACCTATATTCCCTAGGAATAGATCACTTAACTATGTTTATGTCATGCTGTTGATATGCCTACATTTACACAAGTCAGGATAACATGTTGTTTATTTATTCTAGGAGTGGGTAATTGATCTGTATATTTAGCTAATGTAGGGGTTAATTATAGCCAAACCCCTCAATTGGATAATTTAGCATGATTGCTTAAATGTAGGAGGAAAATAAAATTATTTTTTCAACTTTGAAAATTACTCTTTTCCCTTGGTTTTGTGAAAGAATAATTTTGATACTTCTCCAAGTTGGGCTTGTGTTGGCTGCTCACTTAAAATTTTTTTTTTCTTCTTGGCACAAAATGCTTGGGAAGGTCACTGGCCAGATATTTGGGGAGAGTTGGAGGATTTCCAACTGTCAAATGAGTCCCCTGGAGAGACCAGGGAACATTGCAAGATATAGTTGTTAAATGAAATGAGCTTAAGTCATTCCCTTTATAGCAGGACTAGGGAAGCCACTGCCTCATGGGGTGTGGTAATCTTTGGTGCCATGTTCCTGCCCTCTGGTTGCAGATAATTAGTTTTATCTTTTAAAAACATGTACTGACAGAGATGAGTTTACAGATTTGACTTAAAAAAGAGCTCAAGTATTGATTTGATTTAAACTGAATCTAAAACTTTCTATATATGGTTTAATATTGAAAAGCCAGTTAAAGAAGTATAAGGAGGGGAACTAAATCTAAACAATGATGGGCATAGCTACATTAACATTCTAGCTAAGGTTCACACTGGTATCTTTATTTATATTATATTGCAAATATTTCTTCAGATTATTTAGAAGTTCTTCACCATTTTCATAAGTTCCCAGTATGCTGTGACATAGATATAAGAAAATTTGATCTTATTATTGGATAATTAGGAGCTTTGTAATTTATTATAAATGATGTTGTGATGAAAATATTTAGAATCTTTGCCTAGTTCTCAGATTAATTCCTTAGGAAAAGAATACCTACAGGTAAATGTTAAAGAACAAACTTTTGATACAGGGTCTCACTACATAGACCAGGCTGTCCTGGAACTCACAGATCCACCTGCTTCTGCCCTGAGTCCTGGTATTAAAGGACTGGTCATATCAAAGTGTGTGCTAATCAAATGTGTATGAAAATAACTTTGCAGATGGAATGTTTTTATATTATCAGTATGAAAATGTTTTCATAATTTTATGTGTAATTCGCATTCTTTTGATTACTAAGTTGTTGAATTATTTTTTTAATTCCAAATTTATGTTTCTTTCATGGGTTTTAAAATGATGTCTGTTTCTTGGTTACTATAGGCTGTGGCAGTGGAAATTTTCGCTGTGGAAATGGATATTGTATCCCTGCAGCTTGGAGGTGCGATGGAACCAGAGACTGTTTGGATGATACAGATGAAATTGGTTGTGGTAAGTGGGGAGGGGCCAGGTTCAGCCCTGTTTTGAGTGACATAAGTAAGTGCCTTGTGAGCTCAGTTGTAACAAAGAGAAGGGTTGTGCGCTAGTGGCAGACCCAGAACTGTTGAGATCTGTGAACTGGCACCAATATTGTTTCACTTTGGAGGGAGGGGCTCCATTATATCACTTTCTATCTTGTCATGAGACTTTGACCATAATCAAATGAATTTGTACTTGTTTTTCTAAGCTTACAAGTTATTGCTGATTATTCACTTTACAAATTTTGTAAAGCAAAAAATGTTACTGAACTAACTACTGTGATTTATGATCCAGGAAGCAGTTCCTTTTATATATAAAAGATGTAGTTTGACTTGCGTCAGTTACCATGAAGTCACAATAGTGACTAGTTTCAGTTTATGTTAAAAGAAAAAAATCTAGTTAGAGAAATAATATGGGCTGGAGAGATGGCAGAGGACCCAGGTTCACTTTCAGCATTCATGTGGCAGCTATAACCTGTCTAACTCCAGTTCCAGGGGATCTGATGCCCTCTTCTGTCCTCCACTGGCTTGAATGTCATGGGTGCACTTACACACATGCAGGCAAAACATTCATACACATAAAATAAAAATAAATAAAAAGTAAAAAATTTAAAAAACATTTTAAATCTGAAATTAAATTGTAAAACCATTTTAACCTTTCTTCATGTAGTTCTCAGCATTATTCTGAGTAGGTTTCAGATTAGGAAACGTCCTTATGATTGGGGAGGGCTTTGCACAAATCACTGTCCGTTGCTCTTCCCAACTTGCCATAGGCGATGAGTCACTGGGCTGCAGTCCTTCATGCTGACAGGTCAACAGACAAAGGTTATCATTCCCAATCAGGAAAGCAGGTGAAAGCATTAATCTTGTTTGGAATTGACCACCCTGTGGCACAGCCCCTCACACTTGGATGTGTTGTTTTAATGATGAGGAGCTTGAAAATGGGAGGGAGGAAAGGGGAGCAGTAGTCCCATGCAGGGCTACTCACTTATTTTCCTTATGTTTCTGTAAGTTTGGGGTAGATCCTGGGAATTTTTGCATTTCTACTAGTCCCTAACTGATGGGGATGCTTCTCCTCTGTGGCTCATCTTTTGAATGAGCGAAGTTAAGTTTGTGGAGCATGATCATGTCCTATAATATCAATCTGACTCCTAGTTGAGCAGTAGGAGAATGTAAGAGCAGTCTATTCTGGGATAAAGGAATAAATAAACAGCGAGATTACCAACTCTTCAGAGATGATTACTTTACAGTGTCCTATAACGATGGGGTCCACAATGCCAATGACACTAACAACCACATTACCAGCACTTTCATACTCATTAGCTTAATTTTTTGAGATAAGTTTAATTCACATTTTATGATGTATGCATTCATTCTAGAGAGCTAGCTGAAAATTCTAAAATAAGTACATGTGGATATCTCATTCACCACGTTATCTTACTATTAGCTGTTACAAAACATTTTGAATAATTAAAAATCTTATGGTTCTTTAATCCCAGTACTCAGGAGGCAGAGGTAGGCCAGCCTGGTCTTCATAGTGAGTTCTAGGCCAGCTGGGGTTAAAGGGAGACCCAGTCTCAAAAATGCCAAAATAAAAATAAAAAAGATTTAAAAACTCATGGTTAATTTTTTGCATAAATTAGACTTTAATAATTTTGTTTTAAAAAACTAAAAAAGAAAAAAACCACACTAGGTTTGTCATAAATTTGTGTGTCCACTTTATTCTCTGTGTGGGGTGATTTGACCATGATCTTGAGTAGACTCTGGTGTACTCAATTTTGCCATCATGAATCCTCTTTTCAGCTCCTCATTCCTGCAGAACAGGCTATTTCCTGTGTCAGAGTGAAGGAACCTGCATCCCTCAGTCCTGGGTGTGTGACCAGGATGAGGACTGCTCGGACGGCTCAGATGAACATCAGAATTGCCGTAAGTGGAGGGGAATTTTCGTCTGGTTCTTTGGATACCTAAAGTCTAGCTTGTCACTGATTGCACACATTGAGCTGATACTTTGTAAATGCTGAACAGGGCACCTATGCCGACACTCTCCTTCAGAGGCTGGGTCATACTGAAAATGTGAATGTACTATGGAATTAGACCCCTGAGGTTTGGAACCTGGTTAGATTCCCAGTCTTTAATTTAGATTACGCCACACTCAAGGGGGAAACAAAATATTGATTAGTAGGTACAGGTGGGGTCTTCAAATATGTGGTCATCAGTTCTATGAGTCCTTTTGCTTCTGAAGTCCGTGCTTGACTTAGACCTTCTATCCCTCTGCCCCAGTATTGAACACTCTGTGATGGAGTGTGGGTGGAGCTGGTAGGTTGAGGTACTGGAAGTGCTGGTTGTGGTTACTTCAGTAACTGCTTGGTTTAGCTGCCATAATTTGAGTTGTAGAAAGAAAGAAAACAGTAGGGATGAGTGATCCCCAGCACCTGCTGACTTCCTGTGACTCTTCTCAAGATAGTCCTGCCATTCTTGTTCCCCCTATGGGCTGATGAGACCCTAAATCTATGCTTAGGTCTCAGATCTTTTGCCTATACTTTAGTCTTATATTTTAAAGTAGATTTCTGTAAGTAGCAGGGAGATGTCATTGATTGGCATGAAAAGAAACCATAGTCCCCTTGGATCCTGTGCTAGATAAACTTGAAACTTATTCTTGAGGCTTTCCTTCATTGCTCATGTTTAAACAGCTCCTGCCTAATTTGTCTCAAACATTCTAACATTTATCACTTTCCACTGACGCCTCTACTCATTGCTAGCACTTCACAGCTGGGTGGGCTGTGCGTGAGGTGCTACTTAACAATGATGATGCAAAGATCCAAGTAAGCTGGATGGTCACACAAGCCTGCAAACTAAGCAGAGGCAGGAGGATTGCCACAAGTTTGAGGTCAGCTTGGGCTACATAGTAAATTCCAGCCACCATCAGGGAGACAGTGAAACCCTATTTAAAAAACAGTGAACAAGCCGGGTATGGTGGCGCATGCCTTTGATACCAGCACTTGGGAGGCAGAGGCAGGTGGATCTTGGTGAGTAAAGGCCTGCCTAGTTACATATGGAGTTCTAGGCCAGCTTGGGTTATAGGAAAACCCTGTTTCAAAAATATAAAACAAAACAAAACAAAACCCACAAAAAACCAGTGAACAAACAAAAAACAGTATCAACCAAATCCAAATGTTTTTCAAGCAGATACCTTTTCACTAAGTCAAAAAGTTCAACTTAAATAAATGTGCTCATCCAGCAAATATCCAATTAAAACCCTTTGCCATCTCACCATCCAGAGAACATTCTAACTCCATAATAGGTTTCCAGTAGCCTCCAGGAAGAAACTGAGCCTTATTTTTCCAAGTCTTTTCCTCACTATTCCTGTCTTGAAGTGCACCTGTGGTGCAGAAAGCTTGTAGTGCCTAGTCCTAGCTGTGCCTCTGTGGATGCTGCTGAACGCTCATTGTCAGTCCCTTCCATTTGCTCAGCTAACTGCTGCTCCCACGTGAATCAGTCTGAGAGAGAGACAGAGAGACAGAGAGAGAGAGAGAGAGAGAGAGAGAGAGAGAGAGATTCTCCAAGGTAATTGTCCCAATCCATTCTCTCCTATTTCAGAGGGAGGTGGGTATCTTTCTATGATGCCCCCCCTTTCCTCCCCCTTACTCTTCCTGCCCCATCTTTGACAAGGTCTCATATAGCCCAGGTTAGAATTGATCTCCCTATGTCACTGAGCTGGCCTTGAACTCCTGACCATCCTCTCTCAAGGTCTGGGATTACTGATGTGTACCATCACTGTGATGCCACTTGTGTGATTCCTGTGTCAATCATTATTTTCTAATTATTTCCTGCATCTTCCCCAGAAGACTATGAATCTTAGTCATCTTTTGATACAGGGATTTCCTTGTTTATGCAATGATTTTCACTGAGTGAGGTGTGCTTACCAATCTTTGGCTAATGCCCATATTTATTTTTTAATAAATACGTGGCTGAGTGTAATCTATATGTACGATGTGCATGTAGGTACCCTCTAAGAACAGAAGAGGGGGCACCAGGTCCCCTGGCACTGGAGTTATAGGAAGTTGTGAACTACCTGATGTGGGTGCTGGGAATGGGATCCTGGTCTTTTGCAAGAGTAGCAAGTACTCTTAACTGTTGTGCCATCTCTATAGCCGCCCCCCCCAGTGTCTTATTTTTAAATTTATCCTCTATGCCATATACTTTTTAAATGTATATTGTATTCAACACATGTTCATAATGTAATTGTCTGTACTTGATAACATCATGCCTTTGCTTTTGCATGGTGAACCGTGTGCTCAATATACACTCTGCTTGCTCTTTCTTTCTAGTATCGTCATTCATATTTGGTGAATATCATCAGGTTAGCCTGTGACTAGAAATATTTATAAATGAAGTGCTATCTTCTTCACAGCTGGGATAACATGCTCAAGTCAGCAGCTGACATGCTCCAATGGTCAGTGTGTTCCGAGGGAGTACAGGTGCGATCACGTCAGAGACTGCTCCGATGGAACTGACGAGACGGGCTGCCGTGAGTCTGCTTTAGTCTTTGCACTGTGCTTAGTTTCACTTTGGCATTGTATCAATTTGTTAGATTTGTTGATGGACAGAAATGCCTACAATACACCTCTTGTTGAAATGTCTTAGCAGATTCTTTTGTGGATTAGGAGTGATGTTCTGATAGGGGTCTATTTTTAACAAGACATTCTAAGTTTGTCCTGGCTTAGCACATCAAGTTTTTGTAGCTTGTGAAGTAAGAAACTTTTAACATTAACATAGAATCCCCAAAGCTCATTGAAAAAAACCAGACAAGCAAAAAAGCCCTACAACAACAACAAGAACAACAATAATCCCCCAAGAAATTAGGGAACTGTGTCATGCTGGTAGTTCATCAAATTCTGTCTGTAGTCTGACAAATAGTTTTCTCTTAAAGTCTATCATTTATATATGAATCCAGGCCCATTTTTGAGTTTTTAATATACAATTTACTGCTATTTCTTAGTGTGCTACTTCATTTCAAAGCTTTACCATGTTTATCATAAAGGCATTTCTATGCATTTGCTGTTGATTTTATGTTTCAAACTTCCAAGGAGTTGTTCTATTATTCTGTGTACTTTAGAAATTTTCGTAAAAAAGATCTCAATTGTTATGTCTGATTGATTCAAGATTTTAAGATTTAGGGCCCAGAAGATGGCTCAGAGAGTGGGAGGTGCTTGCTATTGTATGGGTGTGTGCCAAGGCATGCGAGTAGAGGTCAGAGGACAACTTGCAGGAGTCAGTTCTCTCCACCATGTGGGTTCCAGGGATCAAACCTGAATTTGTCAGGCTTGGCAGTGAGGGCCTTTACCCATTGAATCATCTCACCAGCCTTAGTAGGCATATTTTATAATTTTCCCAATTAAAAAAATTATTAGCATGAATTCATTGTAAAAAATGACAAATTTCCAGGGCTGGAGAGATGGCTCAGTGGTTGAGAGCACTGACTGCTCTTGCAGAGGTCCGGGGTTTGATTCCCAGCACCCACATGGTGGCTACGAACCGTCCTTAACTCCAGTTCCACGGGAATCCGAAGCCCTCTTCTGACCTCCGTGGCATTGCATGACACGGGTGCACTCACATACATGCAGGCACTCATACACATAAAATAAAAATAATAAATAAAATATTTTAAAAAATGACAAGTTTCCACAGATGTAGCCACAGCTGGCCTGGAACTTGCTATGTAGACCAGGCTGGCCTCAGTCTCACAGAGATCCACCTGCCTCTTCCTTTAGGTGCTGGGATTAAAGGCTTGCACTACCACTGCCCACTCTAGATTTATTTCTTTGTGTGTGTCAGTGGGAGTATATTTTCACGTATATGTGGGTGAGGCCAGAAATGGATGTCAGCTGTCCTGCTATCATTTTCTGCTTATTCCTTTGAAATAGGGTCTCTCCTTGAATCTGGGACTTATGTTGGTAACCAGCAAGCCCCAGTGCCCAGACAGCAATCCCTCTGTCTCTGCCCCTCAGAGCTGGGGTCTTTATAGGCATGCTTAGGATGCCTGACTTGTTAAGTGGGTGATGGGATACAAACTCTGCTCACTCCTTTCTCTTTTTGAGAGAGAGGGTCTCTCTGTAGCCCCAGCTGGCCTGGATCTAGCTATGTAGACCAGGCAGACCTTGATTTCATAGAGATCTGGGATTAAAAGTATGTGCCACCATGCCCAAGCCGCTGGGTACATCTCTCCAGTCTTTTTTTTGAGGGGGGGGGAGGGACAGTTAAGTAGTCCAGGATGGCTTTGAACTTCTGATCTTCCTTCTTCTACCTCCCAAGTGCTAAGATCCTAGGTGCTAGTATCCACCATGCCTGACTTGAAAAGAACATTTTCTGTAATGTTTTCTAAATTCCCAGTATGGTGGCATGTGCAGGGAGGGCACTAACACACTTTGATCATGGTGAGAAAATTGCTTCTATTCTTCAAGTTTCTGAGTCTGGTGATTGCTCTCCATGAAGGAGAAAGACCTGCCTTCTGCAAGAAGCACCAGGGACTTGTGCCACTGCCCCACAGGCTATGTCTTTATCCCTTATTTACAAATGTGTACAAATGGGAACTTTATCCCGAACGCATTGGACTGAAGGGAATGTTGCTTGGAGAAAATAAAAGGCAGCTGAGACAGACTTTGGAGTGTTTCCATCTGAGCACCATTCAGCCAAGTCTAGTGTCACTGGTGACTAGTACAACTGCTTCACAGCTTTGCCAGTGGACCTTCCAGAGAAAACCTGGCAGAATGCTAGCAAGTGAGAAGCTGCAGTAGAAGAGAGGGGAAGAGAGGGAAGGGAGGGGCTGACTGAGCCTTGGGAAGTGTCAGGGAGGAATTTTATTTAACAGTCTTTAAATTGCACTTATTTATTTGTGTGTGTGTGTGTGTGTGTGTTTGTGTGTGTGTGTGTGTGTGTGTGTGTGTATTGTATGTGGGCATGTATCCACAGCACTTGTATGGAGATCAGCTCTTTGAACTCAGGTCGAGAGGCTTGTTGACAAGTGTGTTTACCTGTTGAGTCATCTCACCAGCTCATAATTTTTAAAATAAGAATTTTCTTTCACCACGAGTGAAATAAAGATCCCAATGGAAAGAGATCTATATTTATAGATCACTATTTCTGGAATGATACAAACTCTTCTGCCCACATGAAAGCCTTAAGATAAATCTCACTTTTTTTTCTTTTGTCTTTTTGAGACAGGGTCTCCCTGTAGCCTGCCTCTCCCTCCCAAGTGCTGGGATTAAAGGCGTGTGCCACATCTGGCCAGCATAGAACATTCCAGGCTGGTCTCACACCAGTGGTCCCCCTGGCTCCACCTTCCAAGTGCTAGAGTCTAACATATACCACCAGGCCCAACTTCAGAATAGTTTACAATAGCAACGAATGTTTATAAGATATATTGCCTTGAAGTTTGTTTAGCTAGTTTGTATTCTAAAAATGTATCATTTAAGGCTTATGTAAAAGCAATATGAATTGTACAGCAACCTTATTTCTTGGTCATATCAACCATCTGTAATTTCATAGGTATCTCATTTTGCCTATATCTCCTTTTTTCCTCTCTATTGCTTTGATGTAACCCTCAGAATCATATAATTTCATTTGAACACCCAAATCACACTGTCATTATCACATCTAAAAATTAAATTAACTAGCTATGGTTAGTTTTTTAAATTCCTCAATTATGTTGCTATTATTTTTACAGATTATTAATCACCAATCAAATAAAATCTTTATGTTGGAGTTGGTGGGTACATCTCTAAAAGCTTTTTATTTGTAGAATTTCCTTTTTCTATTTTTATTCTTTACCCCTTGCAATTTATTTGGTAAAGAAAAGCAGGTAATTTGTCCTGGAAATTCCTGGTCTAGATTTTTTTCATTGCATCCTTTACCATATTCTTCTTTCTCCCTGATCTCCTGGAAATTAGCTAGATCTCACACTCAGGTTGTCAACTTTGGCACTAATTACATTTGGGAGACGAGCATTCCTTATTGTGCGGGGTTGTCCTGTGCACACCCTCACTGTGACAACCTAAAATGTCAAACATTGAATGTCCTGGAGCAAAATAACTCTCTTACTGCTCCAGTTGAAAATGACTAATCTACAGACTAAACAGGTATATGGACTTTTTGGAAAGGGCTGTTCCATCTACATGATAATGCTTTGCATTTAAGAATGTATATTTTATGCCAGGCGTGGTGGCGCACGCCTTTGATCTCAGCAGAGCAGAGGCAGGCAGATCTCTGTGAGTTCAAGGCCAGCCTGGTCTACATAGTGAGTTACAGGACAGCTGGGGCTACAGGTAGACCCTGTCTCAAAATGACCAAAAAAAAAAAAAATGTATATTTCTGTGAGGAAGTACTCCAGGCCAGGCTGTCTCTACCTCTGTAATGTTAATGGCCAGTAATAATCATTGCTGAGATCCAACTTAGTCAGTGGTGCTTAGCTATTTTAAATAGCACTTAGACATACAGCAACTGTTAGTTGCTTTGGTGTGCCTATATGATCAATGGTTGAGACATGACCAGAAATCAAGACACTCTACTCTCCTTTTTCTGTGGTCATCTTGCCCAAGATGAGCTTAGTATTCTAAGCCTATGATTATGAATTTTCTCAGAAACCAGATTGTATCAAATGGATGTTGATCCATTAGGCACTAGAAATCACCCACCAATAAATAGTAATGGGTGTTTGAAAAGCTCCAGAGAATTAATTTTTCCAGTAATTGAAAGGATCAAGAAGCTTGGCCCTGCCAGGGAGACCAGACCCCTAGGCTATGATCCTGACCCTTTCAAGCCTCTAAATCCAAGGCATCACACTCCATCCAGAACACCTTGTGTCCATACCAGGAATTCCTTTCCAGAATAAAGAATGGTGTGCAAGAGCCTTCTTGGGGGTGGGGGTGGGGTGGGGGAAGGAAGGATGGATAAGATGTTAAGGAAGGAGAGGGTATTAAGGTTCCAAGAAAAGGATTATCTTTGAAGTGAAAGTGAGAGCTAGGCATGGTGATGCATGTCTGTAATCTCAGGATTTGGGAAGCTGAGGCAGGAGGATTTGTGCTGCATAGTAGACCTGTCTCACCCTTGTTTCAATATAAATTTGGTATGATATGAGACATTCTTAATGCATCTGGCCTTTTTGCATGCTGTTTTTTCATATGCCTAAGGTAATTTTGGTTACTTGTAGTATTTTTGTCTTATTAAAAGCTTTGAAATAGGTTAATTCGCCCCTAATTTACTCTACTGCTCCATCTCATCATCTGTAAAATGACACCCGATATTTAACAGCTTGTTCAGGCTTCTTTTTTTTGTTGTTGTTAAAGGAACAGATTCAAAACTTCAGTCCATTTTACTTCTAATGGGATTAGCATCAAGGAAAAACCACTCATGCAGAGTCTTAGATAAACATCAGAACAATGCAGCAATTATGGGTCATTCATATAATGTAGCAAAGTGACTTTCAGTTGTTCAAAAGTAGTAGTCTTTTCTTCAGCGAAGTAAAAAGATTATTTTGTTTTATTGAGTACCATATGAGAATGATTTTGGTGTGAGTAAAACTAGCGCTAATTATTGTAGTTTGCAGCCTTCTCTTTTGTTACTTAGGAATGCTAAAGAAAGGGTAAAATCCCTGTTACAATGGGGGCTTTCTTGCTGGTAATCAGCAGTATTTGGTCTGCCTGTAACTGGGGCTGCTTTGTCCCTGGTTTTATTTCTATTGACTTTCTGTTCTTTAGAATTTAAACATTTTTCTTTATATGTCTAACTGTAGAAACTCCAACTGGGGTCACAGTTGGGAGGGAGTAATGAAGACTAAAGTCACTCCAGACTGTGAGGGTGGAGAACAGGTTGTTCTTCCGTCTCAGTTCACAATTAGGCTGCTCAGTGAGCCTTGCTCAAGTGACCCTGGTGCACGTATTACGGTGTGGTTTTACCAGTTTAGGAGTCCTGAAACTTGAGGAAAATGAGGAAAAAAAAATCTCTTCTTTAGTCTCCATCATAAAAATTTTATAGTTTCCATCATTAAAATATCACACTTAGCTGTTGCTCAATTTCTCTACTCTCTTTAAAAAAAGCTGCATAAATTTGTCCTTAATGATTCTTTCCATTGATCCTTCCTTCCTTCCTTCCCCCCTTCCCCCCTTCCCTCCTTCCCTCCTTTCCTTCCTCCCTTCCTTCCTCCCTCCCTCCCTCCCTTCCTTCCTTCCTTCCTTCCTTCCTTCCTCCCTTCCTTCCTCCCTTCTTACTTCAGCCTCCCAAGGGCTGGATTACTGGCATACCACCATGCCTGGCTTCTTCACTTCTTCCTTGAATCCACTGAAAGCTGTCCTTCACTTTCACCAACTGTTCTTCTCAATGTCCCCAGTCTTTTCCTTCTCTCTCTCCCTCTCCCCCTCCCTCCCTCCCTCCCTCTTTTTCTCTCTCCCTTTCTTTCTTCTTTCTTTCTTTCTTTCTTTCTTTCTTTCTTTCTTTCTTTCTTTCTTTCTCTTTCTTCCTTTCTCCCTCCTTCCTTCCTTCCTTCCTTCCTTCCTTCCTTCCTTCTTCTTTCTCTCTCTCTCTTTCTCTCTCTCTTTCTTTCTTTCTTTCTTCTTTCTTTCTTTCTTTCTTTCTTTCTTTCTTTCTTTCTTTCTTTTTGTTTTTGAGACAGTCTAGGCTAGTCTGAAATTTACCAAGTAACCTAGGTTGGCATCCAACTTGCAGCTATCCTCCTGAGTGGTGGGATTTGAATGTTTACTGTTCCCATCCCATTCATGATCGTACCTCTGTAATTTTTCTCTTCTTCCTATTATACACTCTACTGTGGTTAAGAACATGAGTTATGGAGCAGAGTGCTTGAATCTGTATTCTGACTCTCCAGTTTATCAAATGTGACCGTTTTCAAATTCCTCAACCTCTGATACCTCAGCTCTTCATCCATAAAATGGAAATAGTCACTGCTCACACCATGGGATTGTAAAGATGGAATATATATATATATATATATATATATATCATTATATATTATATATATTACTTTGCATGTTTCTAGCCCTAGTTTCCCATATATATTGTTGTTGATGATGATGATTGATGTATTTCATTCTATGGGTAGAATTCCTGACTACATATTAGTGGTCAAACTAGCAATGTGTGTGTGTGTGGGAGGGGTGGCATTGCTGGAGAGATGGTTCAGTGGTTAAGAGCACTGACTGTTTTTTGCAGAGAATCTGAGCTTGGTTCCCAGCACCCACATGACAGCTAACAATCATCTTTAACTCCAGTTCCAGGGAATCTGACTTCCTTTTCTGGCTGCTGGGGCTTTGTACAATGTGGATGCACTTACATACATGCAGACAAAACACTCATACATATAAAATCAAAATAAATAAAAATTTAAAAACTAGCAATTTTTTCCCCCTTGGAAAATCATTACATTGAGCAGATTATCCTGTTTAAGAGTCAGAGCACAAAATGTTAAGAAAGGATGACTCTAGGTTCTTGGAGTTCCCAGTATCTGGGCTGCACTCTGTGTCAGTAGCTTCTTATTTATTTGCTTTGCAATCTTTGGTTTGTTTTTCTTTTCTTTCTTTCCTTTTTTTTTTCTGTAGATTTATTTTATTTTTAATTATGTGTCTGTGCATGTGCACATGAGTGCGGGTGCCCAGAGGCCAGAGCTGAAGTTACAGGTGGTTGTGAACCACTCAGCATGGGTACTGGGAATTGAACTCTGGAAGATGAGTACGTGCTCTTAGCTGCTGCACCATCTCTCCAGTTCTTGGGTTTCTTTCTTACGTGTTAAAGATGCCTTCTATAATCAATTTGCCTTCTTTTCTATGGTCTCTCTGACCATTTTGCCAAATGGTGAGAACAGAATGCTCTTTTTTAAATTCTTTAAAAAAATTTGTATTTTTATTTTATGTGTATGAGTGTTATGCCTACATGTATATAAAGTGCACTTCTGTGGAGGACAGAAGAGGGTATCAGGTACTCTGGAACTGGAGTTAGGGATGGTTGTTAGCAGCCATGTAGGTGCTGGGATTCAAACACAGGTCTTCTGCAAAGGCCGTCATTGCTTTTAACTGCTGAGCCATCTCTCCAGCCCATAGAATGCTCCTATAGTATCCATGACATGATAATGAATGGTGCCAGAGCTGCATCTTATCTGCTGTGAATGATTTCCGTTCTCAGAGGTTCAGGTCCTCTACTCCATCCTGATATCTTCCTCCTTGATTATTGTGTTGTTTTTATTTTACATAGGGTCTCCCTATGTAGTCCTGACTGGCCTGGAACTCACTATATAGACCAGGCTGGCTTCAAACTGGCATAGATCTCCCTGTCTCCTGAGTGCTGGGATTAAAGACATGCACCACCGTGCCAGGTTCTCCTTGATTATGTAAACAGAACTATAGCATAAAAGCTTCATGCTCTAAACCAAATCATTAATAGAGAAAACTATGGAAAACTCTTTAAGCACCAATCTTGTATGTATATTTTGAGGCAGATGTCAATTTGTGGGGACGGAATCACTCCATTTGGAACAGGAAGAAAAGGAAGAAGCAGGGCATGGAAACGTGTTCTGACATTTTTGTCTTAGATAACTTTTAAGGGTCTGGGGCCTTAGTTAATGGGCACTTGTCAATCTTTCCCTTAAACAAGACTCAGAAGTTTCTTTGCTGGCGATGGGTGGAAGGTAGGGGGTGTTCCTCTCACATTGTACTTTCTCTGTGCTTACATTTCTGCTGGATGGGGTTGCTGTATGGTTAAAAAAATCAAGCTTAGTTGCAGGTTTGCTAAACAAAGAAGGGTGCTAAGCATCTCCCACTGAGAAGTTCAGTGGATCGCGACTTCTTGTCCGTGACCCCCCCCCCCGCCCGCGCGCTTTACCTTAGCTCTTTAATGTCTTTTGCAAGGGAAGTGGGATGTATTTCTTTCTTTGCTCAGTGAGCAGTTTGGACCTGCTTCCTCTGTGTGGCTATTCAAAGGGGGAAAACTGCTTGGAAGCACATTTCAAATCCTTTCAGGATTCAGTAGCGTCACAGTGCTCTGGGCAGTTTTCCCTACGGGTGTACACCCATCTCTAAGTTATCTGCGCACAGAAAAAACCAGAAGGTGTTCGGGGGTTGGAGTGGGGGCTATTCTCTGCTGTTTGAAAGCGATTCATTATCAGCGTGGATGGAGAAAAGAAAGCTGTGTGCTCCTTCTTCTGAGTACTGACCTCTGGCCATCCTGATACCTCCCTGATGACATCAAGCTGGCCTTGTTTGCTGTGGGGAAAGAGCCTTGTCAGGAGATTTCCAGTCAAGTCAGTGGATGCTGATTTAGCTCTTCTTCATTAAGTTTTATGGTTGGAGGAAACAAGAGCCTTGCCCAACACATTGATCCCAGATCTTCATAGCCATAACATTTACTTTAAATGTGGTAGCCACAGTCCAAAGCCAAATCAATTTCTCTCCTGACAGGTAGCTTATCTGTGGCAGAGAGCTGGGTTTTCTTAAGATTTTTTTTTTTTCCTCTCTCTACTTGATGCTGCTCTTAAAGGTTGACTCCTGGAACTATCTTGCACATGGTGCTGGGGGCAGGGGAGATGGGGGAAGGGAAACGAATGCAGCCCTCACCTGGCCTTTTGTGTCTCTGGAAGTCAGAATCAAAGGCACTTTGGCAAAGCAAACCATTTCAAGAATGAAAAGAAAGCAATTGTCCTAAGTACTAACTCGGTTTTGGACTATTACAAAATAAAGAGCAGAATAAATGTAAAATTGTAGTAATCTATTTAAAATGTTTCTTTTTTCTTTTTTTTTTTTTTGCCTTGGAGTTTGATCTTATTAATTTGTTACTCAGAAGTAGAAACTCCCAGAGAGAGAACAGAGTGACACCTGGCAACCTGTCCCTGTTTTTTCTTTGTTCTTCATTCCCTTGGCAGAAGTCAGCATGTTCTGCAGCCTCTTCCCTATTTTTTTGAGCACTGTTTTTCAGGGCAATATGCTGGCATGAGTGCTGGACATGGGGAGTGACCACACGCTGAGTCTTGGTTACTTTGGCCTTAGCTTTCTTATCTGACAAAGTATTGGCAACTGCACCTTCTTTAGAGAGATTACATAGTCTGTAGCTTCTTTTAGACGCCACTTGTTGAGGCACAGCAGTAATAGTCAGCCCTGGAATGTCCTTTCCTCTGTGCCCCAGTAACCAAGTTGGGAACACACAGGTGTTTGCATCCCATGATGAACAGACTTGCCCTTCTCTTCTTTTTTCCTTGGACTGTACCGGGAATGCCCCTTACAGAGCCACAGGTACACATGGCTGTGGTGGAGCCACCTGCTGTGCTGGGAAGTCTTTGTTCCTACCACTGATTTAGACTCCACACCCTTTCAGTCTTGACTCTGCATCTCTTGGGGCTACAGATGTCCCATAAAAAGTATGAAAGTTGTGCTCATCATTCACTTTAGAGTTTCCAGCAGCCAGTGTCTGGGAGAATTCAGTTTCTTCTTGAGGCAACTGAGGTGCATGGGAAAGAGCCTTCCATTGAAACCAGGTGATTTGAGTGGCAACTTAGATATGGAAGGACACTTACTGGTCTGATTTTTGAATTTCCGAAGATGGGAAGATTTAGGCTTATTCCTTTAACATACAAAACTGGGAAAAGATGAGTTGAAAGATCATTTTGCTTAAAGTGTGAGTTGTTAATGTTGGGACAAGGTTAATGCAGTTTGCAAGGATTCTGTTCATAGTTTCTGTTTCAAAAGATCTTGGGACCATCCAAACAATTATCTGGAATGTCTTTATATGCCTGTAAAACCTCAAATTGGGTTCTTCAATGCAATTTTAGCTTCAAGGCAGGACTCTGCTCTCTCACTTTGAAATCTTCACTAAGACTCACCTTTTTTGGTTAAAAAGAAACCTGAAGACAATCTGAGAATCACTGGGAAAACAATCCTCAATGACAAAGATAATTAGACCAAGGAAGAAACATATCTGTGTGAAGGAAGGTACTGAAAGATATAAAAAGCAAACATTTAGCTGGAAGTCATGGCACGTGCCTGTAATCCCAACAATGGGGAGGCTAAAGCAGGAGGATCACCAGTTTCAGGCTAGCCTGGGCTACATAGTGAGTTTCAGGTTAACCTGTGCTACAGAGCAAGACTCTGCCATAAAATTCACAAAATGAAACAAGCAAACACCAAAGTGGATAGTTAAAATATTTAAAAAGCTGCTTAAGATCCTCCTCCTCCTCCTCCTCCTCC
>NW_008342016.1:845445-858861 GCF_000622305.1 Nannospalax galili
TTTCCTCCTCCTTGTCCTCCTCCTCCTCCTCCTCCTTTTCCTCCTCCTTGTCCTCCTCCTCCTCCTCCTCCTCCTCCTCCTCCTCTTCTTTTTGAGATAGGGTCTCACTCTGTGTCTCAGGCTACCCTGGAAATATGTAGCCCAGACTATCCTCAAACTTACAATAATCCTCCTGCCTCAGCTTCCTGAGTGTTGGATTTATAGGTCTGATCTCCCATGCCTAGCTAATGTTGAGCATTTTCGAGTACATTGAGTACTGTTCCAGTTTGTGTTCTTACTGCTAATGATTCTAAAATAAGTAAGACGTGATCCTTGAGCTTAGCTTCATTATGTCATGGGCAAAACATACAACTAAGAGAATCAAGCCTACAGTTGGGAGTCATAAAGGACACACGTTTAAGTACGGATACAGAGGATGAGCAGACAGTGTGTTCTTCCTTCAGTGAACATTCTGATAGTCTGCTGTAACCCGGAAACCAGAATTAAGCACATAGTTAATACTGAGGTGACTGTACACATACATTTATGTCTATATCTATATTTACATATATGTAATGTGGCAAAAGTAAAGTCATATTTGTGGTCACCACAAGTTTAAGGTTAATAATAATTGCAAAAAATTGTGTTTGTACTGAAGATATAGAGACTTTCGTTTTGTTGTTATTCCCCAAATAATACAGTATAACATATTTATGCAGCGTTTGCATTGTATGTGGTATTATAAATGATCTAAAGACAATTTGAGGTATGTGGTATGATATACATAGGTTATATACAAATATCACAACATTTTGTATAAGGAACTTAGGGATCTTTGGATTTGGTACTCACAAAGTAGTCCTGGAGTCTGTTTATGGGTACTGAAGCATGACTTGGGGAGCAATTATCTTTTCAAAGCTCCTTACTACATTGTCTTCTTAGGACCCTCTATCCTGTGGTAATTATTTATATATGGTGACAGGATCAGCAATCTGAGTAAAAGTAAATGGCCACTGGGTGGCATTCCCGGCTTAGGCCCAAGTCTTCTTACCTCTAGGCCTACAGTCTTCCTCTAACCTTCCAGGGAGAGGAATTTCCATTTCCCAGAACATGTGTGGAAGTTTCCTGGGATATTATTTGTATTATGTGATAGGAAGTTCCATTTTGAATCATCACATTCTTTATAATAATAATTATTATTTTTTTCTTGGTCTTTTTGAGACAGGGTCTCCCTGTAGACACAGCTGGACTGGAACTCACTATGTAGACCAGGCTGGTCTTGAACTCACAAAGATCCGCCTACCTTTGCCTCATGAATGCTGAGATTAAAGGCATGTGCACCGTGCCTGCCTCTTTATAATTCTTTAGTTTTCACCTCAGAATTCACTTCTTCAGGGAGCCATCTCTTGGCTCCCACCTCTTTCTATGATGCTGTATGTCATTTGCTGAGTGTGGTTATTTGATTAATGTCCCCTTCCCTCAACCAAGTGTAATCTGTAGTAGTCACTTAGGAAATGTTTGTTGAAAGCATGTCTTAATTGAAGGTTTGTCTCCATTCTTTTTTTTTAAAAACAGATTACCCAACATGTGATCAGCTTACCTGTGCCAATGGAGCCTGTTACAACATGAGTCAGAAGTGTGATCAGAAAGTTGATTGCAGAGATTCCTCTGATGAAGCTAACTGCAGTAAGTCATATACACGAGAGGTGCAGTGATGTGTTGAGTCTGGCTTGTACTGAGTTGAGAGGGCCAGTTACAGACATCACTTCCCAAGCCCATGCTTACTGAATTCATGTTAATAGTTTGAAATCAGCCTCTGGTGCGGAGTACTTACACCAGGACCTTGCTGTTCCTAAAGGACTGATTGTATCAGCACCCTACTGCCTAATAAGTCTCTTTTTAAACTTGAGGTTGAATACTCCTATGAAAGTAGTGACAAGGAAATTGAAATGATCTTGTTTCTTTCTCTTCCTCACCGTGTCTCAGCTGGACTGTGCATGCACAATGAATTTGAGTGTGGCAATGGAGACTGTATTCCTCGCTCCTTTATCTGTGACCACGACAATGACTGTGAAGATAATAGTGATGAACGCAATTGCAGTACGGTGATTTCCTTATGCTGGGTCATGAGGTTATGGGTATTTTACCCCCACCAATACACCTTTTTTGTGTGTGCCTCAAAGAAGAGTTTCTGTGTTTGGCAGATTGAACCAGAAGATTATGGAAGGGCTCTAGCTCCAACCTTGTTGTTTGACTTGAATTCCTTTGTCCTCCAAGAATCTGTGTAGAGTTACTGATGGACAGTTTGCATTCTTTCCTTTGGCTACAGGGGTACAAGGCATATTGATAATTTTGATAATAGAGTGAAATTAGACGATACCATGAATACCACCACGTTTACCAACTGGAATGATCCCTTACCTACTTTGATTGGCTAGGGTTGTTGACAATTGTCAACATCTCCCTAGTTTTCTAGGAGCTATGCCTGATTTCCTTTGTGGAACCTGGGCTTTATTTCAGTGATTGCAATAAAGAAAATGTGGCACCATGGCTCCTAGATAACAGTTGCAGTGCCTGTGATAAAGTTAAGTAAATGCAGGTATAGCATCTCAGTCACTACACATTTTCTGTTCTCCGTTTTTCTCTTGAGAAACAGAATTTAGAGCCAAAGCTGCTATTATTTTTTCCTCCTTTTCCTCTTCTTCCTATTAAAAAAAAATTTGTCAAGGTACTCAAGGGCTTAAACTGATGTAGAATCTTCAGTTTCTAGGAAATGGATGTGGGCAGTGAATGAGCACTTTGATTTTCTCCAGGAGCTCTGTCTTTTGAGTGCTTCGTTTCTCTCTTTCAGACTATGATACCTGCGGTGGCCACCAGTTCACCTGCTCCAATGGCATCTGCATTAGCCAGACCTGGGTTTGTGATGGAGATGATGACTGCCAAGATGCCGGGGATGAAGATGGATGCAGTAAGGACCAGATAAGATTCCTACCAAGAATAAAGTTTTTCCTCCTTGTTACCAATTTTTTTTGGGACAAGCATTAGGCTTGGCTGAGGTTCAGGGAGATTTTTAGGGATTTTAGTTTGTGGGTTAGAAGGAGTTAACTCCACCAGTTTTTCTTAAAAACAGAATTTGGGGCTGGAGAGATGGCTCAGCAGTTAATAGCACTGACTGCTCTTGCAGAGGACCCGGGTTTGGTTCTCAGCACCTACATGATGGCTAACAACCATCCGTAACTCCAGTTCCAGGGGATCCAACACCCTCATATGACCTCTGTGGGGATTGCACAGTACGGGTGAACTTACATCATGCAGGCAACAACTCATACACTTAAAATAAAAATAATAAAAAAAGGACAGAACTTGATGCAGCCTCAATTATAATCCTCCCCTTTCCATCATTAAAGTGGAATAGTCTCTCTCCCTTCTCTATGTCATTTCCTTCCCCTTTAAGACATCTTATTTTGATGTAAAAGTTATAAGCTAGGACCAGGCGTGGTGGCTCATACCTTTAATCCTAGCACTCAGGAGGCAGAGGCAGGGAGATCACTGTGAGTTCGAGGCCAACCTGGTCTACATGATGATTTTCAAACCAACCAGGGCTACACAGTGAGACCCTGTCTCAAGAACAAAATAGAAAAAGTGAAATAAAAATAATAAGCTAGGAAAGGAAGAAAAATGGGGTTCAATGTAATGTTTTTAAAATGACTTAGGACTATGGTAACAGTTTAACTTAGTTTTTTGTTGTTGCAAATTCTGATTTTCAAGTGAGTCACTCATGGCTAAAGACTAGGCTGCATTGGGAGCACTGGGATAGAATTTAGGATAGGCAGGTGCAGGGCAGGGCATGTTTGAAGGTCATTTGATAAGGACATCTCCAGTGGCACACACTTCTTCCCCCTGCTGCTGTCATCAGAGGTTCTTGCAGTTCTCAAGGACCAACACCCGCTTCCATACAGCAAGTTGCCTGCACCATTCTAGTCCCACATACAATAAAGGTGATGCTTATTCTGGAAGCATCCGGTAGTTTTGGTGTTCCAGAACGTGGTCTTCCTAGTTATTTTTCTTCTATTGCCAATTGTTTCACTAAACAAATAAAACAGCCTTTGAACAATCAAAACCTAGCCTTCAGGAATGCTGGAGATACTTTGATGGCCCTGGTTATATAATTCAAGATTAAATAACCAAATCTTCTTTTAGGGTGATGTGAGTCTAATTTGGTGATAATTTGGGTCTGCACTTCCTACAGCATAGCTAGAGGCTGTCTGCTTCAGAAGGAGTAGAATTTAATTCCACTTTGTCACTTCTTAGGATTGCAATAGAAGGGTTGGTGGGAGAGTTAGAAGTCAGAGTTGATTACATTAAATAGGTCATTTGGATTTCTGTTTACTACCAGGCTTATATCTTTTCTTAGCTGTGGATTACAAAGAGTTGACACAACCTCTAGGGTGGTCCATAGCTCTCTTTAAATTTTTTTTTTGTTTTGTTTTTTGAGCATTTCATACATAGCTTTTATTTTCTTACAGATAGCAATCAACATAATTCATGTTACCCAAGAGAATGGGCTTGCCCAATGTCTGGGCATTGTATCTCAATTGATAAGGTTTGTGACGGGGTTTTAGACTGTCCAGGAGGAGAAGATGAAAACAACGCCACAAGTGGAAGATACTGTGGTGAGTGTACAAATGTATGTGGGTAGCTTTCAGCCCTTCTTTTTTACTGTCTTTTTTAAAAAAAAATATTTTATTATTTTTATTTTATGTGTACGAGTGTGTTGTCTGCATGAATGTGAGTGCACCCGTGTTGTGCAATGCTGCGGAGGTCAGAAGAGGGCTTCAGATTCCCCTGAAATTGGAATTAAGGATGGTTCATAGCCGCCATGTGGGTGCTGGGAATCGAATCTGGTCCTCTGCAAGAGCAGTCAGTGCTCTTAACCACTGAGCCATCTCTCCAGCCCTTTATTGTCTTTTTGAAACAGAATTTCCCTGTAGACCCAGCTGGCCTGGATGGAACTTGCTATGTAGAACAGGCTGGCCTTGATCTCACAAAGATCTGCCTGCCTCTGCCTTCCGAGTGCTGGGATGAAAGGCATGTGCTATCACGCTCGACTGTTTTTTCCTTGAGTAGATTCTCAGTGGCAGAGTATGTCAGTTGGCATGTCCATAAAGTACTCTGACTTAGTGGCTTGCGTATACAAGCTCACTGACATGTCAGTTTTGCAATAAAACTTGGGCTAACCTAGGTTTGGTTTCACAATGGGGGAAAGAGCAGACAGACCCTATCACTCAGTTTTAACCTTCTGCTGAGCCATGTTTGCCAGGGCATTGACCACAGATGCCACTTGGCTGAAGTCAGAATGGAATGAAGATGTATTTGCCATCTTTTGATAAGGTACTTAACTGTCTTTTTCCAATAGGGAAATTTATTTTAATAATTGTGATAATGCTATAGTTGTGATGCTAGGGACCAAACCTAGGTATTTATATATGTTAGGCAAGTAGCCTGTCTAGTAAACTATGTCCTCTGTTTTTGTCTTATATTTATGGGGAAAGGTCTTATTTGGAAGTACCAAGGGGGTGGGGGGAGAAAGCTGGCTCCTAGGATATATATGTTGAATTATTTTTCAGTGTCCTTAAGATAGGTACTTTGAGTTATTTTCCAGTAGTAAAATTGAATTTGCCATACAGTGTTATTCGATATATTGTATAATCATACTTGTTTATGAAGAAATTTCCTGGAGTAATTAAAAACTTTTTAGTGATGGAATATTACTCCCGCTTTCATCAGTAAGCCCATCATTCTGAGGACAGCTGATTTCCTGTGGGGGATACACTTTATGACCTGGATCTCATCAGTTGTTCACTGACTAGACTGATTGTGCAGAAGTGCATATGTAACTGTAACGCCAAAGATTCCCCTCCCTCAATGCTGATAACACTTGTCATATTTAAATATGCTGAGACAGCTATGGAAGCCACCTCACCCCCTCCACCTACTTTTGGATGTTTTATCATAAAAGCTTAAAAATAAAAGATATGAGGTCATTGCTCAAAGTTTAGAAAAGAGACATTAACAGAAAGAAAAAAATATAGGAGTGCCCGAAATCCCACTATTGGAAGTAAGAAATGATTGACACTTTTAGGGTGTATTATTGGTCCATTCTTTGAGCCTTCCATCACTTGACACAAAGATTGTGACCTGACTTTTCATAAATATACCTGAACACAGCACTAGTTATAACATTTAAAAAGTTATAAAAAGAACAAAGCATTTGTTATATAATATTGCACTAAGGTTTGACAGTGAAAGATTTTCCCACTCTGCTACATGCTCATGAAACTTTTACTAATGGAAAAGTTATTAGGTAAACTAATCCTGTCCAGAGACTGTAGATCCAACAGTGTTTCTTCCCTTCTCTGTTTAGGTTCGGGTTCCTGCTCTGTCTTAAACTGTGAGTACCAATGCCACGAGACACCAGATGGAGGACAATGTTTTTGTCCCACAGCTCATATTATCAACCCCAACGACACCCGTACCTGCATTGGTAAGAGGCAGCTGGAGCTCCTAGTGGTTCATCTCAGCACTGAGGGACAAACTCTGATCTCAGGGCTTTGGACTTGTGGGTGGCAGTCAGAAACCCAGAGAAACTTTTGTGAGGTGACAAGCTAGAGAGTGGCCTTGTGATAGGGGAGTTGACTAGCTACATGTACCTGCCCACTACCTGATGGTGGCCACAGCAGCTCTGTCATATTTTCTTTTGAGATATGTGGAAGTTAGTTTTTAAATTTTGTTTTTAAATTACCACATATAGTACTAGGTTTTATGATAGCATTTTCAAACACTGTTTTGTTGATTCTTCCCTCGGTTTCTCGTTCATCTCCCTGACCACCTACTGTCCCCTTCCACCCACCCTATAACCTCCTTCTGTGTTCACACACGCCCCACCCCACCCACCATCCACAATGCATCTTTTTCCCTCTCATGGTTTCTTTCTTGTTTCATGGTCAGCTCTCACACTCATACCCACTTATGCACACACATCTAAACATTCTATGCTAGAGTGTAGAGCCAGGCTGGTTTTTAATACTGAAAACAGCATGGGCCAGTGGTTCATCAGATGCTGGCTGCTGAGCCTGATGACTTGAGTTGAATTCCCAGAACTTACTTGGTGGAGGGAAAAGACTGCCTTCTGCAGGGTGTCTGCTGGCCTCCACACACCCATGGCATGCGTGCACTCATATGTACATAAATAAATAAATGAAAAAGAAACTTTTAGAATAGCATTCCTTCTGAAAAACATTTGCTGCCGTTTGGCAAAAAATAACTGATTTTGAATAAACCTAATGAAGTTATTTGGTTTTCATTCTTAGCATCTGGCTTTCAACTAACTATGCATTATCAGATAGAAGTGCTCTTAATAGCTAGGAGGACATTTAGATTCTAGAAAAAGGAATTCTTTTTTTAGTTTAATTTATGTAGTTTTTTATTTCTACCCTCCCGTCTCCCAACTTCTTACAATCCTTCCCGCCCCATATTTCGTGTTCTCTTCTTTAATTTTTGTTGCCAACCCCCCCCACAACTGAGGCCATTTAGGGTATGTTTAGGGCTGAGAACTTGGGATTGGATCACCTGTCAGGGAGCTTGTCAACAGGTGTTGTCACGCAGATCTTGTTTAGGCAACATATTGCAATTTCACGGGTGCAGCCTCCCTGTCTTGTCTGGAAGACACTATCCATCAGCTGGGTCCTGGTGCACTTTCTGCCCTATAAGCCTTAGGTGTAGGGGTTGCTTTGTAGATGTATCAGTTGGGGTTGGGGCCCCCATGGTCACTTATTCTCTGCATTTTACCAGTTGTTGATCTTTGTTATTACAGAGATCTCCACCTGTTGCAAAAAGAAGCTTCTTTGATGAGGGGTGAGAGTTATACTTGGAATAATGAATTGGACTTCTAGAGGAATTCTTTTTTTAAAAAAAAATTCAAGAAAAGTGGGCGTGGTGGCACACACTAATTCCAGCAGAGGCAGGTAGATCTCTGTGAGTTCAAGGCTAGCCTGGTCTACATAGCAAGTTCCAGGCCAGCTGGGGCTACCTTATCTCAAAAAAGATCAAATGAATAAATAAAATTAAAAAAAGCAGGAGGAGTCAGTATGAAACAAAATTGGAGTTGTTATTAGGAATAGATAAAATTATTTGGGGGGGGTAGAAACAGGGTTAAAGGCATGTGCTACCACACCCGGCTTTTAAAAAATTATTTTATATTTGTGTATGTGTGTGTGTGTATGTATGTTTGTGCAAGGGGTCGTGCCACAGTCCACATATAGAGATCAGAAGCAACATTGTGCAGTTGATTCTTTCCTTCCACTTTTACCTAGTTCTGGGCATGGAACTCAGGTTGCTTGGCAAGTATCTCTACCCATTGAGCGATCTTGCTGGCCATTAACTTGGAACTCTTTAAAAAAATATTTTATTTTTATTTTTGTGTACAAGTGTTGCTTGTATGTATGTAAGTGTTCCTGTGTTGTGCAATGCCTGCAGAGGTCAGAAGAGGGCATCAGCTTCCCCTGGAACTAAAGTTACAGATGGTTGTTAGCCACCATGTAGGTGCTGGGAATTGAACCCAGGTTCTCTGCAAGAGTAGCCAGTGCTCTTAACCACTGAGCCATCTTTCCAGCCCCTGGAATTTTTGATAAATAAGAAAAACTGAGTTTTTATAGTCACTAATCTAATTGAAGCCTTGTGACATTCGAAGTAGTTTTTTCTTTTCTTTTTTCTGTCCCTCCCTCCCTTCCTCCCTTCCTTCCTTTGTTTCTTTTTCTTTTTTTAGACAAGGCAGCCTAGGCTGCAGTCTCTTAATCCTCCTGCCTCTGCATACTGAGTTCTGAGATTATAAGAATGTACTATTATATTCAGCTAATTTAGGTTTTTAAATATCAGGATCATACCCCAAAGTATGTCTGTAACCCAACTGTTCTTCTTAAGTAACTGTATTTGGCTTGATGTGTTAGAGTGGGTCTCCTGGTTCAGTGGTTTATACCTATAATCCCAGCACTTGGGAAATAGAGGCAGGAGGATCAGGGATTCATCCTTGGTTACATAGTAGGTTTGATGTCAGTCTGGGCTATATAAATGCCTGTGGTTCAGTTTATATCAGCCTGACAGATCCTGGAGACTGAGGGATCTATAACTTACCAAAAACACTCTCCAGGTTTCTGATCATTTCAGAATATTTTGTAGATAAAATATTCTCTGACACTGAGATGGTTGGGGCATGTTTTAGTCTCAGTGCACTGGGGATTCGAGGACAGACTTGTCCTCATTTGGCAGGTAGACCTCCCTGTTTAACTTTGTAGGCCCTACCCCTTTCCCCTGGCATCCTTGTGTGGGCAGCATCTTGTTTTCTGGGGTGGCGCTCATCTGTGGGGTGAGACTACCCCTTTGTCTTTGGCAGGTGCCAAGCTTCTTTGCTCCCTTTGGCTGTCACCATGTGGCCAATCTGGTTTCCACTTCTCTAGGCATTACCCCCTTTCTTAGTAGAAAAGGAATTCCAATAGAAATACCAGCAGCCGCATTCTCGGTATTACATCAGCTTTTCTTTTTTTCTTTCACAAACCCTGAAGTGAAGCTGGGGCTCAGCTGTCTGTCTTGCTTGGAAACTGGATAAACCACAGAGCCTTTTCATTTAAAGTGATTATTCTTACAGTATCCCCTGGTTCAGTCCTGTGATGCCTACAACCTGTTCTCAGGCTTTTTTCCCCCTCCTATTTTAGACTCAGTACGTTTTCTGTCTTTCTAATATGTAAGGCTGTGATGAACTGAGCCTTATATTTCCAAGTATCTAGAATTTCTCAAATGTCAGGGGTTCAAGTCATTTCAGTTTTGTATAGTGCTTTAAGAAATTAAAAGCTGACATAGCAAGGTTATTGTGTTATCAGATTTTACATATTGCCTACTAATGATATGATGCAGAAAAATGGCCTCATTGTGCTGTGCAGATCGTTTGGGGGTTTATTAACAAATTATTAGTTTGTTCTTGCAAATATTGAGCTCGTAGTGCAGTAGAAACAGCACTGTGCAACACTGAGGTACTAGTTCTACTATAGGATCCCTTCAGTCCTCCAGGTTCTGGGACATTACTACAGACAACCTCATTTGAAGATAAGCTCAGAAGTCGGGCCTTTGTGACTGGAAGGCTTCCTGACACCCACAGAGACCTTTTCTTGACCTTCCCTGTCCTTCAGTAATGCCTCTGAATTTTGAAGCTGGCTTAACTCTTATTTCATATTTGTTTCAAAGAAGACTGAAGAAAACTCTCATTTAATTATATGGCATCATGAAATCAGATACAGTCACTTAAGCTGAGTTGAGATTTTAAGGGAATTGTTAAGTTTGTTCTTGCAAACATTTCAACTTAGCTTAGGTTTTAGAAACCCTCTTAGGCATGTCCTTCCACTAAATGCCTCCGTGGTAATCAAGAATAAAATCTAGTAATGTTGACATGGAATCTCGTGTCTTTCCACCATTCATCAGCCCCTGGTAGTCTTGACCTGGCAGTGGAGCCTCTGTGGCATTTGGGAACAGTTTACTGCGCTCATTGTTTCTGATTGACAGGACATGCTGTTGACAGAATGACATTGTGGTGTAGGGTCAGGGCAGGGAGGTCATTCAGCATGGCGGGCTGGGGCAGGTGGCGGGGGGGGGGGAGTCACCAGCCAGATAGACCAGAGGTATCCTAAGCTGTCTAAGCTAAGAAGATTTTTTGAATTAAATTTCAAATTTTTTGGTTGCTGTTTCTTTTGAGATATGGTCTCACCATTTAGTCCTGGTACTGATGTCCAGCAAAGGATTTGATATCTTATTCAGTTATTAAAAATGGCAGTAATAAATGGGTATGGTGGTGCATGTCTTTAATTCCAGCAATAAGCAGAGGCAGGCGGATTTCTATGAGATTGAGGCCAGCCTGGTCTATATAGTGAGTGCCAGGCCAGCTGGGGCTACAGGGAGACTGTCTAACCCCTCCCCAAAAAAGACAGTAATCTTATACACTTATTCAAATCTGTAATTCACTCAAAGCACACATGACAGGGAGGGCCTCAGATGCCATGTTCTAAGTTTACCCTTAGTTTCCTTCTGCTATCCAGACTCCTGCTGCCACCTGACTCCAAACCATTAGCTATAGTCTCATGGGTTTTGCAATCAAAACTAGGCAGTGGCAAGGCTGGAGAGTTGGCTCAGTGGTTAGGAGCACCAGCTGCTCTTGCAGAGGACCCACATGGAGGCTAACAGCTGTCCATAACTCCAGCTCCAGGGGACTCTGACAACCTTTTCTGACTTCCACTAGGCCTTGCACGACATGAGTGTACTTATATACATACAAGCAGTATAGTCATACACATAAAATAAAAATAATAAATAAAAATTAAAAAATTAGACAATATGCTAGTGAGATGGTTCAATGGATCAAGGCACTTGTCTCCAAGCCTAACAATCTGAAATCAATTCCTGGAACCCACATAATAAAAGGAGAGTACCAACTCCTGAAAGTTGACCTCACCTCCACACACATGATGTGGAATGTGGGTGTGCACGTACACACACAAAAATAAATGTAATTAACATCCTGGTAACTTGAGGAATAGCCTTGCTTTCCTGTCCACTGAGGTGAAGCCTCTGGTCAGATGGAGTTTGCTCAGGGCTGAAGTTGAGGACATAGAGAAGACTGTCCACGAGGGCCTTGCACCCAGATTTGCTAATAGTAATCATTATTATTTTTACTTTGCTTAGTTACAGTTGCTGGCAAGAAAGATATGCTTAGCCAATGTTGATGTGTTTGGTCCGGAGGGAAAACTAGAACATTAGCTTGATCCCAGGACTGTTCTGGGCTTTTCTAGTTGGAAGTCATTGGGATGACAGGGCACCCAGAGGGCCTTGTAGAACTTGGACATTTGCTACAGTAAAATCAGGTCTGGAGAATTCTAGACCCAAGGGTACAGTGTTTTCAGAACTTCTAATCTTCTGGATTTCCTAATGCCAGAGGGCATGGGAGGCCTGTAGGCCTAGACTGAGGGTGTCATGCTTCCAGGAGGAAGAGAAGGGCACAGTTAGATGGAGAGGTGTTGTGGACATGGAGGATATTTGGCACTAGTCTACAAGGAATAGGACAATTTATGCATCCTTCAAAGCTTACAATCATTAAGAAAGACTTTTACCATGTTGTGTTATCCCCCACATTGTTTATATCATTTATATTGAAACTCTTTTTGTACAGTAGAACTGAGATTTTGGGGGACAGTGGACATCTCTTATGTAAGGAGCATTCAATAAATGCTTATTTAATGTATGAATAATTAATGAACAAGCGGGAAATATTTTTCATTTCAGATAATTTTAATGTTGGTTATGACTTTGAGATCAAAGGAAAGCCAGCTGGGTAAATTAAAACTTTCCAAATACTTTATTTTCAGTCACAGACTGTCTTCTTAAGGGGCCAGGTATAAGGCAAGTCAAAACTTCTGAAATAGTTCTGCCCAACAGAACTTTGTGGCTAATGTAAATATTCCTGTATCTTCACTCATCTGGTAACCAGTAATCATATATAGTTATTGAGGACCTAAAGTGTAGCACACATGCCTGGGAAACTGAACTATTAATTTCATTAATCAAATATGTTTAGGTAGTCATGGGGACAGATGGCTGCTATTTGGAAAGCACAGTTTCAAAGAGAAGCATGTTATCTTATAAGCCAATATTAATAAATGAACCACAACAACACAGGACTGTGGGTACAAACAGTTCTGTGCATCATCTGTAGAAGTGAACTTTTGCGTAGATTTTAAAGACAGTTTAAATCCTCCTGGGTTTTCCCTTGATGAAAATGCCTGGTATAAGTTTCTGCTTTCTGTTGTGCTTTGGTATGCCTGGATCCTATTCCAGCCTCTAGCGGGTACTTTGGACAGGGAAAAACTATATTCTTAGGAATCATGTCCAAGGTTTCTGTGTGGGAATACTCAGGAAATGCTGATAGACATGATTATGAACATGCTTTTCTCTTGTGGCAGCTTTTGATGATTGCCAGATATGGGGAATTTGTGACCAGAAGTGTGAAAACAAACATGGCCATCACCAGTGCCTCTGCGAGGAAGGGTATATCTTGGAACGTGGACAGCACTGCAAAGCTAACAACTCCTGTGAGTCAGTGATGAACTTTTGTGTCTCTGAACAATTATCTTCTGACACCTTCCTTCCACAGCTTATAGCAACAGAAATATCAGCACTTCTGTTGTGGTGAGGCTTTATTATCACAAACCAGAGGTGGTCCCTACTGCCTACACTGTTATAAAGGACCAGTTGTGTATTAATAGTGACCATTGCTAATTTTCTATGTTTCTTTCTTTTTTTTTTTTTTTTTCAGTACTGTGGAATTGAACCTAGGGCCTTGGG
>NW_008342016.1:858887-927290 GCF_000622305.1 Nannospalax galili
AGTACTGTGGAATTGAACCTAGGGCCTTGGGAATATACTCAGCCTCTGAGCAATAGCTCCAGCCCTCATTACTATTTTTGGTTTCTTTATTGGCCCAGGCCATTGTGTCTTGGGTATATTCAATTGACAAATGTAGTTGACAACTATCTATAGAAATAATTTTGGCATTTTTTATACAAAATTTAGAAGGTTCAAAATGGACATGGTAAATTTTTTGTGAATGCTTGAATTCTGGGTGTTTTGTGGGACTCAGTCTAAATTTTTGTCACCATGGATTTCTGGGTAGACTTTCTTCACTCTTCCTCTCTCCTTCATTCTTTCCCCTGAGGTATATACTCAGGCCTTAACTCTTTAAATTAAAAAAAATTTTATTTTATGCATATGAGTGTTTTGCTTGCATGTACCTAAGTGCACTGGGGCATGCAGTGTCCTCGGAGGTCAGAGGAGGGCCTCAGGAGCCCTGGAACTGGAGTTACAGACAGTTGTTATGTGGGTGCTAGGAACCAAAGTGAAGTTCTCTGAAAGAGCAGCCAGTCTCTTCCATCTCTCCAGTGTGCTGAGCCATCTGTCCAGCTCCCTTAACTCTTTATCTCCCAGCTGTTACTTCACATTTGACTCTGTTTTGGTTGCCTTCTCAAACTGTATTGCTCATGTGATTCAATAATTGACCCTATTTCTAGGTGTTTTTACATATTTCTTGTGCAAATGATTTTTTTTAGATTTTCAACATTTCCATTTATTCATCTCTGAATAGGTCATATGCTCATGTTCAGCCTGGCATGCTGGCACAGGCTTGTAATCCCAGCACTTGGGAAGTAGAGGCAGGAAGATCAAGAGTTCAAGGTCACATCAGATCCCTTGGAATTGGAGATATCAATGGTTGTTAGTTACCATGTGTGTGCTGGGAACTAACCCAGGTCCTTGGCAAGAACAGCAAGCGCTCTTAACCACAGAACCATCTCTAGTCCCCTAATTATAGATATTTAACTCTGTTTTAACATATATGCCAGTAAACTATGCACACAGTTCTACATTTTACTAATGTACCTAAATATATTTTCAAGAGTTTTCTATATCAGCATACAATGTTCTTTTGTGGCATTTTTTGAGATAAAGTCTCACACTGTAGCCTGCACTGGCCTAGGACTCACTATGTAGCCCATGTTGACTTCAAACTTGGTGCAATTCTCCTGCCTCAGCAGCTTCCTGAGTGCAGTTACGGGAATGAACCACCACTCTGTGTGTATTATTTTTTTTATTATGTCATAATAGTCCATCTTTGGATACACAACTTTGTAACTAGTTCCCTCCTAATGGACTGCTAAATCCTGTCTTTAGCTACTATAAATAAGATGGCAGTGAGTGACTTAACCATACGCAGAACAGATTTGGATCCACCAGCACCAGGTTTTCATTGGGTGATTCCTTGGTAATCTTGGAGAACGTGTTCTGTATTTAACAGAACAGGAAGATACATATACATGGCAGTGAGGTGTCCAAATCATCAAGAGGCTTGATATGGTCCCTTCAGTGTCATCACAACTGCATTGGACTAGCGGATAGGACACTTGGATTTCTGCCAGACTCTATCCCTTACTCATAGTGATTGAGGGATATTTGGTTAAGCGTCTTGGTGTCTCAATTTGCCCACATGTAAAATAGGTAAAATAATTGCTATCTGCCTCAGAGTTCTATTTTATAATCAAATAAGAAACATAGATGCTAACTTTTTAAAAAGCAAGCACATCCATTGTAACTTCACTGTCTGCTCACCAGAGGGAGTGACAATTGTTTCTTCTTCACATGTAGTCAGTCCAGCTGCCATTATTTTCTCCAATGGTCGAGATTTGCTAATTGGGGATCTTCATGGAAGGAACTTCCGGATTCTAGTACAGTCTCAAAACCGTGGTGTGGCCATGGGTGTGGATTTTCACTATCAGCAGCACAGAGTGTTTTGGACAGACCCTGTGCAAGATAAGGTAAATAGAAATTTTAAGAGTGTAGCTTGGGAGCTGAATAGAACCTAAAGAACAAAGTGTTGATAGCTTTTCATTTTGGGAGGAGTAGAGGGGAAAATTCCTTTGTTTTCTAACAAAAAAGGCCCTTGAGATATTTTATGTTAATCAGCACCTTTTCCCTGCTATACTATTACATGTGACCTATTGAACAAAGACGTCTATTATATGGATTAGCCTTGAGCAACTTTTAATTTTATTCAAAAAGGAGTCCAAAAGCCTAATTAAAAGAAATAGTAGACCTTCTTTCAAACTTAGATATTTTGTGGTCATTTTGAAACTTGATCATTTAAAATATAAAAAAGTATTCTGCTTTCCTGGATGATGAAAATCAGATTTTTTACCTGCATCTTCTACATGGAACTGTAATTGAGAGTTGGGTAAGAAATATTGGCAGTATTTTATGCAATGACCAAAATTTCATTACATTGTCTTGCTTAGAGAGTAATTGATTTTATTATTTTGAATACAATACAGATTTTTAAAACATAGATACTAGAGACTACTAAAGGGATGTGGAATTTTATTCCTGTTACAGTTCCTTTACTATGTAACCCATTATGCATGAGTAAGATTCTAATTCAATTAAGTGATAACACAAATTTTCTTTTAAGTTGACAATTTTGGTTATTAGCAATTCTGATTTGAATATAACTAAAAATCAAAACAAACCAGCACCATCTCTACCAAAAACATCTATACTCTGGTTAAATTAAAAACTTTTTGTAGTTTCAGTTTTATGAATATGTGTCCGTTTATGGGTATGTGTATGTTGAGTGCAGGTACCTGTGGAGGCCAGAAGAGGGTGTCAGATCTTCTGGAGCTGGAGTTACAGTTGGTTGTGAGCCCATTGTGGGTGCTGAGAACTAAATGTGGGTCCTCTGGAAGAGCAGTAAATGCTCTTAACCACTGAGACTTCTCTTCAGCCCTTCTAGTTAAACTTCCAATAATGACCAAGAATGAGAAATGCAGGCTTAATATAAGAATGAAAACAAGGCAAAATGAACACCACAAAATCCAACTACTTATTTGCCCTTTACATGCTTTTGTTAACTCACAATGTAAAAACATAATGGCCAGCCTTAAATCAACCTTTTTGTTTTTCAGTTTCAGGTTACAAATTCTTCAAAATATATACTAAATGAGGTATAGGAAAACAGTACATGAGATCATACTGACAGTATGTACTGATTGTGACTTTCAGGTTTTTTCAGTTGACATTAATGGCTTAAATATACGAGAAGTTCTGAATGAGTCTATTGATGCTCCAGAGAATCTGGCTGTGGACTGGGTCAATAATAAACTTTATCTGGTAGAGACCAAGGTCAACCGCATAGATATGGTAAATTTGGATGGAAGTCAACGTGTTACTCTTATAACTGAAAACTTAGGGTATCCTAGAGGAATTGCCCTGGACCCAACTGTGGGGTAAGTGGCATGAGAGTGCACCAATTCCTGTCCCTCGTCCAGAACCCATCCCCCACTGCGTTAATTGGAAGTTAATTTGGAGTTCTTTTAGGTTCTGTACGCTAGAACCCATGTATATTTGATTTCTGGGCATGGAAGGTTTAAGAGTTCACTAAGTATCCCCTCATATGGAGATATTTAATCCAAGCATAGTTACTGGTGTGCGGGAAATACTTGATGTGTTAAGAATTTTGTTCTTAGTATTACCACATTTGCCTAGCTGTGTGCTCTGATTTAGTGTGATTACTACAATTCAACCCTACTATGCTTCACCCTGATTACAGTAGACTAGCTGAAAAATTTCTTTGAAAGAGGGAAAGTCATTTGAAGAATTCCTTTTGGTACCTTCTTGTTAAGGGGGAGGTGTTGAGGTTTCATGTTAGTCGTTTCATTATAACTTGCTCAGGGTGACAACCCACCAGACTGACCCCGCCAACTTTCCTTCAGGTTTGAATGCAAATGTTCTGGATCTCCATATTTGAGAAGAGTTTTGGGGGGCTGTTTTCTTAGACCTTCTGGTTACTTAGCTATTGGTTGCTAGTGATTGCTCTGTTGTATCAGCTTCCCTTTCCCTTGCTTAAAGTATGGAAATGTTCTGTGGGCTGATTGGAAGACTAAGGGTGATAGCTTGAGGGCTTTTTTTTTTTTGGTCCTTTTTTTTGAGACGCGGTCTCCCTGCAGCCCTAGCTGGCCTGGAACTCACTATGTAGACCAGACTGGCCTCCATCTCACAGATCTCTACCTCCCTCTCCCTCCCCAATGCTGGGATTAAAGGTATGCACCTCCAGGCCACCCTATGAGAACTCTTTTTCTAAAATTTTATTTTATGTGTGTTAGTGTTAGCATATATGTACGTACACCATGTGTGTGCAGTGCCCAAGGAGGCCAGAACCTGGGTCATCTGCACAGCAAGTTCTCTTAACTACCTCAACATCTTTCCAGCCTTTGAGAGCTCTTTCAAAAATGCATTTATAAGTTTTCTTGGTGATACATAAAGAGGATTGAAAGAGTCAAGAAAAAGTTAAGGTGAATATAAAACTTTAGGCCACCAGGTATGATTTAGTAGTTGCTATTTGGTGTTGTTGGTTTTCCTGATGGCTTTTATGGCTGGTTTGTTTTGGTTTTTGATACAGGATCTTGCTATATAGCTTGCTTCAAGCTCAAGATCCTTCTGCCTCAGCTTCTCAAGTCCTATAGACATATACCACCATGCCCAGTGAGACAGGGTCTCCTTATGCTGTCCTGCTCAGCCAGGCTGGCCTCTAGCTGGAAGTGAGTGCCGCCACGCCTGGCCATAGTCTTTTTTAATTTTAATTTCTAACAATTTATTATTTTTATTTTATGTGTATGAGTGTATTGCTTGCATGTGTAAGTGTATCCATGCGGTGCAATGCCTGCAGAGATAAGAAGAGAGAGTTGGATCCCCTGGAACTGGAGTTACTGGTTAGCTGCCATGTGGGAATCGAACTTAGGTCCTCTGCAAGAGCAGTCAGTGCTCTTAACCACTGAGTGCTCTCCAGCCCCCATAGTCTTTTCTTAAAGGATACTTTTTTAGTTCCTTATTTCTGTTTCTCTATACTGCCGTGGTTTTGTTGGTCAGTGGGAAATCCCATTGATCCAAACACTCTGTCTAGGATAATATTTTCCAGTTACTTGAAACAGACCCTTTCATCTTCTGCTCTTTTTTTGTAGCTATTTGTTTTTCTCAGACTGGATGAGCCTTTCTGGGCAGCCTAAGTTGGAAAGAGCTTTCATGGATGGCAGTAATAGGAGAGACTTGGTAAAGACAAAGTTGGGGTGGCCTGCTGGGATCACTCTGGATATGGTGTCTAGGCGTATTTACTGGGTGGACTGCCGATATGACTACATTGAAACTGTTACGTACGATGGAATCCAAAGGTAAGAGATGTGGCTTTTTTGTATTTGTTTTTATTGGCTTTATAAACTTGGGGAAAGTGTATAAAACTGAAGGACTTCAATTGAAATATCATCTTGTTGGTTGATGCTATTGATTGACCTGTGTGTAGATAATCGCCTAAAGTGACCAGCCTTGAGTTTTGTTAACTTGAGTTCTTTTAAAAAAATGTATTTATTTATTGTGTGCATATGTGTGACATGTCATAGCATGTTTTCGTTCCTGAATCCCTTAAGCTTTACTTCCTCAGACCAAGACCATTTTACTTTAAAAACTTCAATATTTCAACAAATACATACTTGTAAAATTATTTACTTGACTATCCATGGAAATTAGTTGGGTTTACTTTGCTCTTAAATTTCACACTTCCAGCAGAAATTCTTTGTTTCTTGTTCTATTTTGGGGGTCTAGGGATTGAAGTCCAAGCTTCATGCCTGTTCTACCACGGAGTGTACCCCAGCCTGGAGAAATCCTTTGTTTCTATGGTCTTGAATGCACTATATAGCCAAGGATGACCTTGAACTTCTGTTCACCTGTCTCCAGAGTACTGGCATTATAGCTGTGTACTCTGTGTACTACACCTATATTATGTTTTTTTTTAATTTTTAAAATTTTTATTTCATGTGTATGCGTGTATTGCCTGCATGTAGGTAAAGTGCACCTTTGTTGTGCAGTGCCCACAGAGGTCAGAAGAGGCTGTCCCCTGGGACTGGAGTTACGGACAGTTGTTAGCTGCCATGTGGGTGCTGGGATTCAAACCTGGACCTTCTGCAAGAACAACCAGTGTTCTTAACCACCGAGTTATCTCTCCAGGCCCCTACACCTATATTATTACCTTTTGATTTTTTTGGGGGGTCTTTTTGAGACAGGGTCTCCCTGTAACCCCAACTATGTTAGACCAGCCTGCCTCTGCCTCCTCCATGCTGGGATTAAAGGCGTGTGCCACCATGCCTGGAGCCTTTGATCTTCTTATATTAGTATTTTCAAAGATAGTGTTCATTTATTTGTTTATTTTGAGACATTGTCTTTCTATGTAACCCTGGCTGGCTTGGAACTGAGTAGGAAGAACAGGTTGACCTTGAACTCATCGTTGTCCTGCCTCTGCCTCCTAAGTGCTAGCATTATAGATGTGTGGTACCACACCCAGACAATTTTTTTTTAAAACCAGGAGTTACTTTAAGTAGACTGGATAATCTAATTTTTCCAAATGTTTTTATTTATTTATTTTTGAAAGGGATAGTCTAGCTTTGTTCTTTTTTTAATCTATATTTTGTAAGGATGGTATCACAGTTTCCTGCTCATTACTTATTCTTTGAATAATCTCTGCCTGGTTAAATGAAATGATTGGGAATTAGTACTTTGACTTCCTATCACTAAGACTAGTTGCCATACTGAGAACATAATTCAATAAAAAAAGCATCAATCTTTTTTGAGTGCTATTAACACAGGTCTCTCTGTAGCCCCAGCTGGCCTAGAACTCACTAGGTAGGCCAGGCTAGCCTTGATTTCACAGAGATCCCCCTCCTCTGCCTCCTGAGTGCTGGGACCAAAGGGGTGTGCTACCACGTTCAACTAAATTTTTTTGATTTATTTATTATTTTATGCATATGAGTGTTTTACCTACATGTAAGAGCACTCATGTCATGCAATGCTTGTGGAAGCCAGAAGAGGGCATAAGATCCCCTGTGTGGGTGTTGGGAACTGAATGTGGTTCCTCTGCAAGAGCAGCCAGTGCTCTTAAGTTATGAGCCATCTCTCCAACTAATAAAGATCTTTTAATACAGATTTTAAGTATGAAGTTTAAGAGAAAGAGAGTTTCTCATAAAGAAAGACATACCCCATGGGGTAGGTAAGAGGCTCAGAGGGTTAAAAACTCTTACTGGACAAGCCTAACTACCTGAATTTGATCCCTGGATCCCATGGGGAAGGCCATGGCATGTGAATGCCTACACTCATATACACATCTCTCACACACAGACACAGACATAGGCACAGGAAAAAGAAGAGCCTCTGAAAAATCTTTTCTTTCTAATTTTTTTAGTTGGCATACAAAATAATACATGACATTTTCATATATGTGCAGTCATGCTTTGTTCTTATTCACCTCCTCTAATACCTTTCCTTATCTCGATTAAAATGAAAATCTGGGAATGGAGGTATATGCCAGTAGATGGGAGGAAGAGGAAGTAGATGGGAGGCAGAGGCAGGTGGATCTCTGAGTTTGAGGCCAGCCTTGTCTCCATAGCGAATCCAGGCCAGCTAGGGCTACAGGGAGACCCTGACTCAGAAAGACCAAAAAAAAAAAAAAAAAAAGCAGTTGAGGGCTGGAGAGATGGCTCAGCGGTTAAGAACAATGGTTGCTCTTGAAGACCGGGGTTCGAATCCCAGCACCCACATGGCAGCTAACAACTGTCCGTAACTCCAGTCCCAAGGGATTGACACCCTCTTCTGACCTCCACGGGCATTGCACGACATGGGTGCACTTACCTACATGCAGGCAGTACACATAAACACATAAAATAAAAATAAAACTTAAAAAAAAATAAAACAGAACTAATTTTTTTCTCTTTCAGTGTTGTGTTTCAGCTTGTACTTTACTATCAATATTATATGCTAAACAGGAAAGATCTTAACTGAGTGGTTTCCTGTGGAGAAACATCAAAGAAATGTTAAAGCTCTAGAGTACAGCTGCCCTCAGGAAGTCAGTGCCTCTTGCTTTGCTAGTCAGTAACACTGAAAGTTCAGGAAATTGTCAACTGAAAAGAAAAAAGTGTTTTTTAGACAAGTTTATGCCATGTGGCAAAGTCTGTCCTGAAACTTGGAAATCTCCGGCCTCCACCTTCTGAGTGGTGGGTTCACAGGTGCAGACCACTGTGTCTGGTCCCTACACTCACCTTAATGTTGTAAGTCATCATTCAGGGTTTTAAAGTGCAGGCTAACTCACTAGCTTAGATTTCTTTTGTTTTCTTTCTTCATGTTTCTCAACTTTAGCATCCCCGTCTTTTTTTAAGACCCCTATTACACTGTTTAATTATTTTCAAGGATTGGTAACATTTTTTTATTCAGGCCTTTGTACTTTGTAGAAAAGAGTTTTCCCTCTGGAATCACCCTCTACCTTACTTCACTCTTGGGTCTTACTGAACCACTGTTATCAGGTCATGGCAGGCACAGTAGAATTAATCCCTTTACTTAGCATTTTCTGTTTTGTTTTCTTTCTACTTAAGCAGGCCTGGGCAGTGGCTTCTGCTAGAGGTCTGACATGTTGACAGCTCCTGTCAATCAGATGTGTAAGAATGGTAGCACTGGGTGTTTAGCAGGCTTTTACTTTTGCTATCCGTGGTCTTGCCTTTAGGCACTGAAGAATGGCCCATGGTGCAGTGGGAAATGACTGCTGGAGCATCTGTCACCAGATTTCTAGCCTATACCATATTTATCCATCTGTGGAATTTAAAATACTCTCTTATATCTTAGCCTTTTATATGTGAAGCAACATATATTCTATATATAACAAGAAATGATTTAGCTTTTTAGGCATTCAACTGGGCAAATTACACCTTCAGTAAAAATAAAGCAAAACAAGCAGCAATGGTGTGATACATGCCTGTTTCTTTTGGAACAGGAAGACAGTAGTTCACGGTGGCTCCCGAGTTCCTCACCCCTTCGGAATAAGCTTGTTTGAAGAACATGTGTTCTTCACTGATTGGACAAAGATGGCTGTGATGAGGGCAAACAAGTTCACAGAGACCAACCCCCAAGTGCACCACCAGTCTTCACTGAGGCCCTATGGAGTGACTGTTTACCATGGTCTCAGGCAGCCCAATGGTAAGGCCCCCAACAACAATCATCCTATTTGGTACTGTAAAAGTTTTCTTATAGCCTGCCAGGTGTGGTGGCATATGCCTTTAATCCCAGGAGACGTAGGCAGATCTCATGAGATCAAGGCCAGCCTGATCTACATAGCAAGTTCCAGACCAGCTGGGGCTACAGGGAGACCCTGTCTCAAAAAAAAACCAAAAAAAAAAAAAAAAAGTTTTCTCATAGCTATGGATAGTATTGATGAAAGAACTCATGAAATTTGAGTGCCCTTCTTAAATAGATGAAGAGTTGCCAGACCTTCAGAAATTGCTTCTAAAAGTCATGAGCATTTGAAAAAATTGACATGGATTATTTTAAAACTAAGATAAAAAATCTAGAAGAAACAAAGTTTCATTGAATAAAAGTTTATTAGCTCCTGTAGTGTATTCGAGATCCTGGGGTCTAGCAGCAAACAAACTATACCACCTATTTCTACTGGGAGAAAGCTCCTAATTGCAAACCTGCTGTTTATTTTATTTGAGACCTGACAGAGGAAACTTACGTATGTTCATTTTAGTTAGGATTAGTTCAGTTTTATTAATTTTTTAAAATTATTTTTATGTGTATGAGTTTTTTGTGTATGTTAGTGCACCCACATGTCAGAAGACGATATCAGATCCCCTGAAACTAGAGTTAAGGACTGTCAGCCACCATGTGGGGGCTGGAAACCAAACCTGGGTCCTCTACAAGAGCAGACAGTGCTCTCAATTGCTAAGCCATCTCTTCACCTCCCCATTTTCTTCTTTGATGTATATGTTTGTCATCTTTCTTCTGTTTGCATTAGGTCTGTTATGGGCCAAATGTGTTTGGCGTCTTTCGTTATTTATTTAAAAAATAGCTGTGTTTTAAGTTGAGCTTTGACATGTCCATCTGCACTGTATGTGGTACTTTTCAGTATTTGCTTATACAACAACCAAGGTGATATTGGTAGACAGATTTGGTGAATCACATTTTTTTTTAAAACTTTCTTGTTAACTAATCTATTTAGGATGGAGAAAGACTATAAAGTAATTAGATTTATGGAGAAAGACTATAAAGTAATTAGATTTTTTTTTTTTTTTTGGTCTTTTTGAGAAAAGGTCTCCTTGTAGCCACAGCTGGCCTGGATTCGCTAATGGAGACCAGGCTGGCCTTGAACTCACAGAGATCCACCTATCTCTGCCTCCCAAGTGCTGGGATTAAAGGAATGTGCCACCATGCCCAGCTTAGATTTTTTTTTTTTTTAAAGGAAACAAAACCACACACACTAGAAATGATATATTCAGATGAATAACATTTAACATAATCAATCTGGAAAAATATATACTTGCCTAGAAACATTATGGAATTCTCTGAAATAGTTTTTAACTCAACTCCTGAGCTCATAGCTGCCCTTATTCTGTCAGTTATCAAGATTATTTCCATTATGTCGATCAGAATGATGTCTGGCTGTTGTTTCCCAAATCAACCCACCTGAGGGAGCAAGAGTTTCACAAGAATAAGTCAGAGGATCAGAAGACAATTTAAAAAGCAGATGAAGAGACTTTGGTGTTGGCAGCCTTCTGAGTGTGGCATTGGAGGGTTTGGGAATCAGATCTGGACATAAGCCAAATACTGAATAATCTTGGGCAGTTTTGGAGCCTGCTGGGATAACAATATTCATATCTTAGAGTTATTGGTGTTACATTTTCTTTAATAGTTATTTGGATAGTTTCTGAATAAAAACAATAGCCATAAAGGCTTTAAAAATACTTGAAAGGAACAGTTATTTCTAACCATGGAGGCTAGCAGACTGTGACATAATTATTATGGGAAAAGAATTTCATGGTTTATCAGTTGCAGGAGTCCTGATTTTGCCACTACCAGGTTGAGAGTAGATGGCTAGCAGCAAAGGAGCTGAAGGGTTAGGGTGGCCAGACCTGAGTGCACAGTAGTAATTAGGAGAGATGGCTCTGGAGCTGTGACCTTGCAGGTGCTTTGTGCTTTTTTTTTTCCCTCATTGCATTTTCATCCTTTGTTTCCCCCCAGCTACCAATCCATGTGGAAATAACAATGGGGGCTGTGAGCAGATCTGTGTTCTCAGCCATAGGACAGATAATGGAGGCCTGGGCTACCGGTGCAAATGCAAATTTGGCTTTAAACTGGATACCGACGAGAGCCACTGTGTGGGTAAGAAACCTGCTCTGTCTTCTCAGCGGGCATCACAGGGTTTGTGTGTCCATGCCTCTTCCCAGACTGTCTGTGCTCTGCACCGGGCCAGCTCACTGTCTGAATTCTTCTCGGTATACAGAACTATGTCTGAAGATGGAGATTTCTGGCCTTCGGGATTTTCCTTTTATTTGTCTTTTCCATTTGTTTCCAGAAAACTTTATCTCCTTTTATTATTAAATTTTTCATATGATTGAATATGATTTATTTTCTATTTCTATGTTTTTTGTTCTTGAGACAGTTTCCTTATATAGTCTAGGCTGGCCTGGTACTCATAATCCTCCTGCCTGAGCCTCCTGAGTGCTGAGATTACAGGTGTGTACCACCACATTGGGACATTGGGTTTGTACCTCCCCTAGTTTTTCAGTGCTGGGGGTAGAACCTGAGTCTTGAACATGATAAGCAAACACAGAGCTACACTCCAGCCTTGGTGTTTGCACTGTAGACGTAGCCTTAACTTTGGGATGGGAAGCATCCATCCCATTTTCTGACTTCTGGCTTTTTCGATATATTCCAAAAGTTTCCAGTTCTCAGTTCACTCCTTTCATCTTTCTCAGCCTTTGTGTTCCTGTTCTATCAAAGCATTCCCTTTTCCTTGGGTTGTCTGTACATCTCTATTTCCTGGGTCTCAGCTGCTGATGAAATATATTTCTATAACGCTGCTGCTCGCCTTGACTTTTTTTTTGGTCTTTTTGAGATAGGGTCTCCCTGTAGCCCCAGCTGTCCTGGAACTCACTATGTAGACCAGGCTGGCCTTGAACTCACAAAGATTCGCCTGCCTCTGCCTCCCAAGTTCTTATCATAATGAGTTCTAGGCCAGCTGAGGCTACAGGGAGACCCTGTCTCAAAAAGACTTAAAAAAAACAAAAATAGAAAGCTACAAAAAAAGAGAAAAAATGGATGTGGCCTTGTATGGCTATAACCCCTGCACTAAACAAAAAAAATGGTGGGTTTCATATTCAGTGAGAGACCTTGTCTCAGGTGAGTAAGGTGGAGCACGAGAGAGGATACCTCCTCTGGCCTCCCCTCTCAGGAGTGCATCCCCGACATACAAGAGAAGGTAATGGGAGGGGATATGAGCATTAATGCATGACACATGTATATGAAAATGCCATGATGAAACTCATCACTTGCTATAATGAATATGTCCTTATGAAAAGAGAAGCAAAGGAAGAAGCCTTTAAGATGTGTAATCTCCTTCTAGACTGGTGTTTCCAGTTATGTTTACTATAAATGTATATGCTATATTTATTTCAGAATTCTATTTCTTGATTATCAACTGTACTTTAGGAACACAATGTCTCTGGAACTTGGGGAGGGCCAGAGCTGAGCTGTAACTGACTGTGTAGGTCCCTCTTCCTACAGCTGTGAAGAACTTCCTGCTCTTTTCATCCCAAATGGCTGTGCGTGGGATTCCGCTCACCCTCTCCACCCAGGAAGATGTCATGGTTCCAGTCTCCGGGAGTCCTGCTTTTTTTATTGGGCTTGATTTTGATGCCCAGCACAGCACCATCTTTTACTCAGACACATCAAAAGATATAATTTATAAACAAAAGATTGATGGCACAGGTGAGGAAGTGTGCATGTGGGGACATATGTTGTGTTTGTTCTACCTATTGCGACTAATAATTCATTCAGTGTAAGTTTGTATCCATTCCTTATGCAACATGTTTACTGCATTTGCTAAATTAAGAAATAGTTGTTTTGCCCTTCCCTATTTCCCGCCCCTCCCCCCACTTTTGAGAAAGGGTCTGTAGCTCAGGCTGGCCTGGAATTTGCATCAATCCTCCTGTCTCAGCGTCTTGAGTGCTGATTACAGGACCGAGCCACCATCCCAGATACCTCACCATTCCTTTATTTTCAAAACAAGTCATCTTATAAATGAGATTGAATCTTTTTTTTTTGTTTGAGCCAGGATCTCATTATGGAGCCCTGGCTGTCCTTGAGTAGCCCAGGCTGGTCATCCTCTTGCCTTAACTTCCCAAGTACTGGGATGCTACCCCCGGCTCAGGCTGTATTTCTTTTCCCTCTTTTTTTTTTTCTTGAAAAACTGTATTTTAAAAATGACAGGTGGGCCTGAAAGCTCTTGGAGTACCAACCTGATGGTCCTTTGAATCCTCTTTCCTTCAGTCTCTCTCACTAACCATTAACCTCCAGCTATGCTGCAAGGCCTTGTGGAGTTCTAGTCTGTCTCCATGATCCTCAAGACTCTGCTTCCTCTGGAACCCTCTTCATACATCCAACTTGTCATGCCCTCGCATATGATGTGCGTACATGCTTTCCCAAATGCTTTGCTTGTCCGTTGCCCAGTTTCCTCATGCATAAAACTGGTGAGAATGAATGATCTACATAAAGTTCTTGTAACAGTTCCTGGCCCATAGTAAGTGCTCAATTAATACATACTTTTATGAACAATATTATGTTTCCTAAATATATGATGAAGACCTCCTTTTTTTTTCTCTTTTTGAGACAGGGCCTCCTTGTAGTCCCAGGTGTCCTGGAACTCACTATGTAGACCAGGCTGGCTTTGAACTCACAAAGATCTGCCTGCCTCTGCCTCCCAAGTGCTGGGATTAAAGGCGTGTGCCACCACACCCGGCAAGGCTTCCTTTTCATAATCAGGTGAAAAGATGAATGGAAAAAGGACTAGGGCAGCAAAGCAGAGAGATGTGCTTATTCTCAGGGAGTTTTCTTCAGCAGAAAAAAAGAAGAGGCATAAACTTTTCACAGAAGAATGTAAAGTTTTCCCCTGTAGCCAGTTCTGATTCCCTGTCTGGTTTCTTTGCTGGTCTTTTCCAGTCTTGGCAACTTCATCTGCTGAAAGTCTTTTGAGAGTTGGGCTGTAATGCCTGCAGGCTACCCCTGGTGGTACCTGGCAGTGTCAGCTCATCAGAGCCGTCTCAGGGTGGTAGTAGGTGAACACAGGTATCTCTTTTTCAGATGTTCTGCAATGAGAAATTTTTTTCTGGAAAGTTGAACAAGGGGGTAAATCCAGCCCACACCGCTCCTGGTTCTGTTTATCAGTATCATCTCTGCTCCTTGAGATTCAAGCTTTGGGGAAGGGATAGATTCTAGGTTTCTCTCATCATTGCTCAGTAGTTTACAGATTTTTTTTTTTCTTTTAAAGAATTCCACACATGTTTCTGAAATATGCCCTTTGATACAAAATTTAAATATGCAGCAGTTGGGAAATTTGTCTTGTATGATTAGGTTAACACATATCCATACTTTTTACTTATAGGAAGAGAAATTCTCGCAGCTAACAGGGTGGCTAATGTTGAATGTTTGGCTTTTGACTGGATTTCAAGGAATCTCTACTGGACAGATGCTTCACTAAAGAGTGTCACTGTCATGAAGCTAGCTGATAAGTCGAGGCGAGAAATAGTCAAGAATTTAAACAACCCACGGTCCATTGTGGTACATCCTACTGCTGGGTATGTGAATTCATGTTCTTCTAAGAGCTTGGAACTGAATGCCTTTTACAGTGATGGAAAAGTGATTTGGCGAATTCAGCAAGTATAAGATTGAATCATGTAGCTTAATCACCTTCGATTTGATCCCTTTTGGCACAATTACAGAGGACCAAAAATGTTCCTCGGTTTGGTAGGGAAGGAATGAAGCAGAATTGTCGAGGAAGACTCAAATTCTTGAGCTGCTTTAATGCACTGATATGAAGCTTTGACAAAACCCTTTAATCATCTAGTAAGAGGTTTTCAGACCAGTTCTACCTTCAGTGGCTAACATGTTTGTCAGAATAGGCCTGAGATATGTAGTCACATTTGACAACAGCTGGTGACTCAATGAAGTCGATTCCCTCACATAGGGGGTGCTTTAAATGTATCATCTCATCACTAATCACAAGCCATTTTGTGAAGGAGTCGTGTATAATACCCACTTCTGAGAGAATGGGTCTCTGGCTCAGGGAGGAAAAGTGACTCAGACTATTAAGCGAGAGCTGTACTCCAACTCTAGACCTGTCCAGACCCAAAATTTTTTTCCCCAACAAAGTCTGTTTATTATCTCTGGAGTGTTCATTTTGTAGTTTTTGTAAAAATGGATGATATATTTATAATAAGCCCTATCTATAGATAAACTGTTGATTTTAAAAATATTTTTATTTTTATTTTATGTGTATGAGTGTATTGCCTGCATGTATGTGAGTGCACCCGTGTTGTGCAATGCCACGGAGGTCAGAAGAGGGCTTCCTAGTCCCCTGGAACTAGAGTTAAGGACAGTTCATAGATGCCATGTGGATGCTGGGAATCGAACCTGGGTCCTCTGCAAGAGTAGTCAATGCTCTTAACCGCTGAGGCATCGCTCCAGCCCTAAACTTTAATTTTAAAATGAATTTATCCTCATATAATCTTGGACATTTGGTTTTAACTTTTTTTTTTTTTTTTTGGTCTTTTTGAGACAGGGTCTCCCTGTAGCCCCAGCTGTCCTGGAATTCACTATGTGGACCAGGCTGGCCTTGAACTCACAGAGATCCATCTGCGTCTGCAAGGCATGTGCCACCATGCCGGCTAAGGACATTTGGTTTTAAAAAAGCTGTTAAATTCTTTCCTAATGACCTTTTTATTTTAACTGGAAATAATTTTATTTTTAACTGGAAATGATTGGCTTTGATACCTAGGGGTTGTATGAAAGAGAAAAAGATGCTTTAGGTAAGATGCTGTTTCAGAGTTAGAGTGGGAAGTTTTATTATCCTGACACCCATACTAATTGGTAACACAGGAAATGATGAATGGTTTTTCATTTTTGTTTTATTTCCCTTCCTCCCTCCCTCTCTCTTTCTCTCCCTCCTTCCCTCCCTCCTCCTCTTTTTTTGATCTTTTTGAGACAAGGTCTGTCTGTAGCCCCAGCTGGCCTGGAACTCACTGTGTAGACCAGGCTGGCTTGGAACTCACAGAGATCTTCCTGCCTCTGTTTCCTGAGTGCTGGGATTAAAGGCATGTGCCATCACACCCAGCTCCTTCCTTTTTAAGGCAGAGTCTTGCTATATTTGTGACTTTGATTGCATATTTGTAGCCTTAATTGGCCTGGAACTCACTATATACATCTCAAACTGGCCTCACAGCAGAGGCCTGCCTCTGCCTCCCAAGTGCTGGAACTAAAGGCCTGTACCACTAGGCCTAGCTTTATTGATGAAATTGTAACTCAGAATTAAATATTACACACTAAATCTGCCAAGCTTGATAGCATATACAAAAAATAAAACTAATTATAAGTCTCTATAAATCCCTCTAAGTCATGTCCTTTTTTCCAGTATTAACATTCTTGATTTATTCTCACTTTTTCTAGGTATATATTCTTCAGTGATTGGTTCCGTCCTGCTAAAATTATGAGAGCATGGAGTGATGGATCTCACCTTATGCCTGTAGTGAACACTACTCTGGGATGGCCCAACGGCTTGGCCATTGATTGGGGGTGAGTAGATATCGTCTGAATTTTACTTATATAGGAGGCATGCTGGACATGGGGTATCAGGATGGGGTAAGGAAATGGGTACTGTGTGCCTTCTGAAACTTTTAAATCACTAATTGGTACTGGTTGTGGATGTTGAATGATGCAGGAGACAATGCATTCATTTCTAAATATTCTGAGAAAATTTCTAGAAGCAGCAGAATGACAGGACTTTGTGGAAGGTCAAGTCCAAACCCTATTAGAAGTTTGAGATCTGATGAAGTATACGCTGTGTTTAATTTCTTTTTAGAGGCATCTTGAGGATAGCAAATTCTTGGAATGAATCAGTCAACAAGTGTATATTTGTTCATACTTTGGGGGAATTTTGAATAAGTATGGTTCTCAAGAGTCTGTATAGGAATAAGGTAAACAAGCTTATAGTACTAAAGTAGTTTATGGGGCAAAAGAGAAGAGTTGTATTCATCTTTTAAACATCGATATCAATATTTTTGTTATCTTGTTGATTTATCAAGAAAAATGGAATTCCAAACTTAAAGATAATTATATTTCAAGCTATCTCAGACAATTGAAGTCATTTAATGAAGTAGCTATATTGTTGAAAGCCATAAAGCTTACATTTTAATGAGCATGATTTGACTTTGGAAACCTTTGATAGGTATGTAAACTGTAAATGTCTTCAGTGTGCAGGAGACCCTGCTGGTTCCTGGATAGCAGATAACAATATTTTTATTATTTTAGTGCTTCGCGATTGTACTGGGTAGATGCGTTTTTTGATAAAATTGAACACAGCACCTTTGATGGTTTAGATAGAAAAAGACTGGGCCATATAGACCAGATGACGCATCCCTTTGCACTCACCATCTTTAGAGGTATGTTTTGAAGCAATAAAAAATGTTTAATGTTTTGTATTTTGTGAATTTAAAATGATGCTATTATATGTGGACAGAACATTTGGTTATTGATGGAAAATTTCACTTTTGGAGTGTTGCTCTATACACATTTTGATACTATTAACACTTGATAGATTATGTGCTTAGTAAGTAGTACATGAGAAATATGAAGTCATTACCTTACTCATTTTTTGAGGATAAACTAGCAAGAACTTTTTATAGAAACCATCGTAGAATTTCATTTTTTTCTGGTGTTTGCAAAGACTTCATTAGAATCCTTGGAGAAAGATGATTATATTCATCAACGGTGCATTCATTAAACAACTTGGAACCTTTTAATCAGAAAGTTAGCTACCATCATCTTTGTTTCATAGAAGTGACAGTACTTTTCCCCTCCAGTACTGGGGATTGAACACAGGTCTCACCCATGCCAGGCAAGTGCTATGTCACAGAGCCCCATCTCTATCCCAAAATATGACTCAGAACCAGAAGACATGATTGTTTCTTTATCCATCTTTCCATATGATTTTCATGCTGTTAGTAAAGATTTCTGTAAGGCATGGAATTGTGAGATGATTTTAGCTAAGCGTAGGCCTTCCTTTGCTCAGCCCCCTTCTAGCACAGACATACTTCTGTGTGTTGAGTTGCTGGGAATAAGAATATAACCTACCAAGCCATGCCTGGTGGTCCTCACTTGTAATCTCAGCATTTTGGAAGCTGAGGCAAGAGGATCACTATGAATTTGAGGCTGGCCTGGGTCACATGTTGAAGGCAAGGCTGGGCCGCATAGCAAGATCATGCAAAATAAAGCAGGTGGCTAGTTTATTCCTGAAAACAGGGCTCTATTACTGGTTGGGTATTTCATGCGCAGGGACAGCACTTGGAAGGCAGGAGAATCATGAGTTTGAGGCCAATTTGGGCTATATAGCAAGTTTAAAGTCAACATCAACTAACTAGTGATAACCCTGTACAAATAAGCACAAGTTCTAGGCCAAGAGAATGAGAAGAGATTGACATCTACCCTGGGTGCACATAGCAACTATAATTAGTCTAGTTTGAGGGATGGCACTTTATATATAGCTACCAAAGGCTGTATAAATAAGTTGTGTCCCTGTTGAAACCCCTTATTTTGAATACTTAGCACAGTGCTTTAAACAATTCAACACTAATTTTAAATCAAAGACTTTCTCACTCACATAGTGTGTGGAATGAATAGTCAGTAAATATATTGAATATTCTGTCTTGTTGACTATCTTTAGAGTGTGTGGTATTTAAAAATATTTTTAAAATGCTCTTGTAATATTTTTGATGAGATGAGTCAGTTATAAACACTCCTTGTGCATTTACTCCCCTTTTCTAATGATGTACTATTCGCTGCTGCATAAAACATTATAAAAGTGTTAATTTTTCATTGTTATGTGTTTTGGTTTCATCAATATGAATACCAATGAAAACCATACAATATATCTTGAAGAACATGATTATTTCGTTTCTGCCAATTCTACTTTTCATTGTGATTTTCTTTTTTTCCTTTCCTTTTTTCTTTCAAGACAGGGGCTCCCTATGTAGCTCAGGTTGGCTTGAATTCATGAACTTCCTACCTCAACCTCTCAGATGTTGGGATTACAAGTGAATGTCCTCATTCCTAACCACCTGATGGATTTCATTGGGAAAGATCTTTAATTCTGCAACACTATGGAGATTATTAATTTTTAATTGAAATACTAGATTTCCTTCTTTTTAAAATGATTTTTACTATGTGTGTATGAGTATATTGCCTGCATGTGTGCTCTCATGCTGCAGAGGTCAGGCAAGAGCTTTGGATCCCTGTAGCCCCAAGTGGCCTGGAACATGCTGTGTAGACCAGGCTGGCCTTGAACTCACAGAGATCCTCCTGCCTCTGCCTCCCAAGTGCTGGGGTAAAATGCATGTGCCACCACGCCCAGCTAAGACTAGATTTTCTTTAACTGTACACTGTAAAAGATTCAAAGTTTGAACTCTTTATCCACTTAAAATACAGTGAGATCCCTTAAGTTGCAGTAAGGGGAGAAGAGATTTAGTGACTCCAGTGACCTACTGTTATTGATTGAACCACAGATAAGGAAACTTGGTCTGATGACAACATGTGGCACATTGTAAGCATTTTCTGGTTAATTGGCTTTTCTAATTAGTTATACTAACCATACACAAGATTCACTGTGACTCAATTCTTTCTTTTGAGCACTGTTGGAATAAAAATATTGCTTCTTTTTAGCCTTCTGAGCACCATGTGACGTTGTATGGGGGCAGGTGTGTGCACAATTGTGCTGACATTTTTACTTGTCCCCAAACATACATTGGAAGATCCTTTTTTGAGATCTGTTCTTTTTCCTTCTTGATAGTTTCTTAGAAATATTAGGCATTCTCATGAAGATAGGCTATGGGATGTATTGGACTTGTAAGTGGCCTTAGAGATGATGTGGTATGTTTCTTTCTCACAGTTAAGTATTTTCTTTGGTTGTGATAAGAGGTCAGTTTTCAGAGGCCACATCTAGTGCCATATAGAATACTGAGATGTTTTTTCATATTCATTTTTACTTATGGATGTTTAAGCCTAATTGGTGCTTACTGCCATCATAAAACTTCCACATGCATCTACTTCAACCTGCACCATGATATCAATGAAATAGATTTCCAAAGAACATTTCTAGAGAATAGTCAATCATGGAAAATGAATATAGAAACAGATGACAGATGATTCTTAGACTACAAAAAGCATTGGAAACTTGTTGCATTTTCCTAAAGCATTTATGTCACCCATGACAAATACTAATTGTCCTTATTTTTTTCTTAGATGTTCTGTTTTTTACTGACTGGAGACTTGGTGCCATTATTCGAGTCAGGAAATTGGATGGTGGAGATAGGACAGTTATTCGAAGTGGCATCAACAACATAATGTATGTGAAAGCATATAATGCTGACATCCAGACTGGTGAGTGGCATTGCCGTTTCTCTACAGATATGTGATTTGGTGGCTCCTTCCTCTGTAAGTACCTATCTAACATAGCTCCTGATAGTGTCATATTCCCATCACTCACATACTTGAGCACTGTAAGACTTCAGTTTCTGTTTGAAGTATACATTTTAGAACGTTTCTATATTTAAATGCTGTATTTGGCAGGTTGATTTTGTTTCTGGCAATGTTGGATCTGGAATGGGTTCTTTTGCGTTTTCCTTCACAAATCAAGCTTCGTACCTGCCTGGTTTGCATTTTCAGGGTCTAACTACTGCAGTCAACCCACCCATCCCAATGGCGACTGCAGCCACTTCTGCTTCCCTGTGCCAAACTTCCAGCGTGTGTGTGGGTGTCCCTATGGAATGAAACTTTCGTCTAACCAAAGGACGTGTGAGGGAGACCCAGCCCATGAGCCGCCCACAGATCAGTGTGGCTCTTTTTCTTTTGCCTGCAACAATGGCAAATGTGTGCCTGACTACTTCCGCTGTGATGGACTCGATGACTGTCTTGACAACAGTGATGAGTATCAGTGTGGTGCATTTAGTAAGTAGCAGTCTTCTGGGGTCTTGAGGGGATGAGTCCAACAGAGGGGTGTGCTTTAGAAATAATAAAGGTTGGGGCTGGAGAGATGGCTCAGTGGATAAGAACACTGACTGTTCTTGCAGAAGACCTGGGTTTGAATCCCAGCACCCACATGGCAGCTAACAACTGTAATTCCAGTTCCAGGGGATCTGACCGTCTCTTCTGTCCTCTGCAGGCATTGCACAACATGGGTGCACTTAACCTACATGCAGGCAATTACATGCATACACATAAAATAAAAATAATAAAATATTGAAAAAGAATAAAGTCATGGATTGTGTGCATGGGAAAATATCATTTAGCTATTTTTTAGACTATAAGATTTTTGAATATGTATGCCAAAGACTTTTAGGAAGTTAAGCAATATCATTTATAGGTAGTGTTGCAGATGGTTTCTAGCATTGACTTCTTTTGAAATTAACTGTTTGGAGTAATATAGAGTTGTCACATTTTGATAAGTTCCTCAGAAAGTTCAATTAGGGTTGAGGATGTGGCTGGGTCATAGTGAAATTGCTTAGCATGCATAAGGCCCTGGGTTCAACTGGATATAGCTTTTAGCATCTGAAAGAAGAGCATCACAGGTTAAGGAATTGTAATCCCCGCCTTTGAAAACCTTACGTGTATATTTCTTCCCATTTTTGGAGTCAAAAACTGGGCTGAATTGGGCTGAAATGAGTCTCCATGTGCATAGTCCATGAAGTTCTAGGAATATTGCAGAAGCCCAAGTCTCCAATTAAAGTTTTTTAAAAATATAGACTATAGTTGAGAACTAAAATAATTTCTATTAAAGTGAGACTAATGATAATAACAGAGAAAGAAGAGTGGTTGATTTGAAAAATAATAGGGCCCATTTGTATATTTTACTGAAATTTCTAAACCATTTATCATTTTGTTTTTACACCAACTAGAGCTTAACTCTTGCAAAGATTCCCACATCTCTCAAAGCCTGGGTTTTAGATAATTATATGTACATCACAGTATTGTGAGGATTAAGAAAATGTATATGTGTATGTACTTGATATATGCATGCATAATGCTAAATATATATGTAGCATACATAGTATATGCACTTGGAAAAGTGCATAACAACCCAAATCTCAGCTTGATGTGGGAGAGCACCACGTGCACATCTCTCAGTATTTGGTGTAATGCTCTATTGAAAGAAGGAAAGAGCTTGGCTACTATAGGCTAGAATTCATAAAAATCTGTAAAATCAAAAGTTTCATGATCACTTTGTGGCTATTTATAGATAATTCTTGTTCACCTTCGGCATTCACTTGTGTCCATGGAGGACAGTGCATCCCTGACCAGTGGCGCTGTGACAAGCAGAATGACTGTCTAGATGGCAGTGATGAGCAAAACTGCCCCACCAGAGCTCCTTCCACCTGCCCGCAGGCCTACTTCACCTGTGACAATCACATGTGTGTCCCCTTAAACTGGGTCTGTGACACAGACAATGATTGTAGCGATGGATCGGATGAAAAGAACTGTGGTGAGTTTGAACTGGTTTCTCTGGGTTAGTCATTTTAGTACATACATTAGAATAATCAATAGGCTTTGAATTCTTGACTCCAACAATTATGGCTGTGTATTAGGGACTGCTATTCTTCCTGTCAACCTCTCTATCAGTCTCTAAGAACAAAGGCTCAAGCCTACATGTTGGATCCTTAGACTTTTCTTAAAAGTATTGGGCTTATGCTGCGTGTGGTGTTGTAGGCATTTAATACCAGCAGAGGCAAAGGCAGGCAGATCTGTGAGTTTGAGGCCAGCCTGGTCTACATTGTGAGTTCCAGGCTAGCCAAGGCTACATAGTATTGAGCTTTATGGAAGCAAAACAGGGACTATCTCTTAAGCCAGATATCCAGACAGGAACTGGATGTGGTTGTGCACATCTGTAGTCTCAGCTATGTAAGGAGGCTAGAGACTCTGCCTCAATAAATAGAGATGGAAGAAGACACCTGACATCATTCTCTGCCCTTCATGTGCATGAGTACACACGTGCACATTCACACACATGTGTGCCCCAACACATATAAACATGCACACACACACCCCACCCCACATATAATACACATGAAAAAAAGTTCAACTCTTTAGGTATTAAAAAATTAAGATAATGCATTATAAACATCTAGATATTTGACTGTTGATTTTCCTTTTCATCCTTTCACATTGCTCGTTTTCATTCTTTCATGTTGCTTACTTTCATGACTGCAATACTAGTTTAAAATGGAGCAGAATTCTCTTAACTAGATCCTTGTACTGGTTGCGGGACTAGGCAAGACACTTTCCTCTTGGAGTAGGTGAGCTTTAAATTCCCATCTAGTTTTTGCATTCTATGAATCTGTGTTTTCTGTCATTTCATGGACTGAATGGGGGCATCCCGCATGCCTGATTCTAAAGCTATACATTAACAGCAAGGTAGATCCCTGATTTTTAGCATGATTCTATGTTGACATTGTTATTAGCTATATGGGTAGGCTAGCCATGTTGCCTAGCACAGCTCTGCTCAACTTTGGTAGAGTCATGGTACTCAGAATGCATGTTAGGCTAGGCACACGGTGTTTTCTTGTTTAATGTCTTCTGTTTTCCAAGGTTTAATCTCAGGTGACTCTGCCCTGTAGTCTTTTGATTCCATAACCTTCCCCAATTTTGAGTTCTCTTATTTGGCTGATCTTGTGAGTTTGAACACACAAAAACTGAGATAACTTAGGTAGCACATTGGAAATGTTTTCTCTTTGCTCTGTTACCCATTGAACAGGAAATACACTTACTTGGCTTTGTTTTTGAATGGCATTAGGAACTTCACAGACATGCCAGTCTACTCAATTTCGTTGCCCTGACCATCGCTGTATTGACCCATCTTATGTCTGTGATGGGGACAAAGACTGTGTTGATGGATCTGATGAGACAGGCTGTGGTAAGTGGATTGCTTTATTTTTTCATTGACAGTTATAAAAATCTCAATGTGTAGTCATTTTATCTTTGAACTAAACTCAAATGTTTTTTGTTCTAGTATTTAACTGCACATCTTTTCAATTCAAATGTGCTGATGGGAGTGCATGCATTAACAACAGATACCGTTGTGATGGTGTTTCTGATTGCAAGGACAACTCTGATGAGGCGGGCTGTTGTAAGTACCACAAATGCAGCATATTTCAGACATGGAATCCTTTTACTTTTTGCTAGTATATTACTGTGTAGCTTTTCTAAGTCAGACAAAGACATAGTATTAAGAGAATGCAGCCGGGTGTGGTAGTGCCAGCCTGATCTGCAAAGCGAGTTCCAGGCCAGATGAGGGTACAGGGAGACCCTGTCTCAAAAAGACCAAAAAGACCAAAAAAAAAAAAAGAGAGAGAGAGAGAGAGAGAATACAATGAGTCTGCAATAACATATAGATTATATAGATATTAATTACCAACTAATTATTTGTAATCTAGAAGTCAAGAGCACTTCAAATAGTCTCATAGGTAGGTTAAACATCTCTTAAAATGTCACAAGGGCCTCAAATGTCATAGATAAGCTAGCTTCTGTGGAGGTTTAGAGGAAATAAATTCCTTCTAATCCCAGGATTCAAGGATTTGTAAATCTGATGGATCACAGGTTAGGGACCTAGGATGACATGATTTTTCTCTCTACTGTTTGTTAACTGGATTTTAGATTTGAAAGCAAGCAAACAAACAAAAAAAAAAACCTTTAAACCCTTTAAACATTTGTTTAGACAGTAGTGTTTTGGAAGTATAGCACTTGGGAGGCAGAGGCAGGTGGATCTCTGTGAGTTCAAGACCAGCCTGGTCTACATAGTGAGTTCCAGGACAGCTGGGGCTACAGGGAGACCCTGTCTCAAAAAGACCAAAAAAAAAAAAAAAAAGAAGAAGGTTAAATAAAAGACTATAAACATGCTGGGCATTGGTGGGCGCATACCTTTAATCCCAGCACTGGGAGGCAGAGGTGGGCGGAGCTCTGTGAGGTTAAGGCCAGCCTGGTCTACATAGTGAGTTCCAGGTCAGCTGGGGCTACAGGGAGACCCTGTCTCAAAAAGACCAAAAAAAAAAAAAAAAAGAAGAAGGTTAAAAAAAAGACTATAAAAATGCTGGGAATTGGGGGGGCAATACCTTTAATCCCAGCACTGGGAGGCAGAGGTGGGCGGAGCTCTGTGAGGTTAAGGCCAGCCTGGTCTACATAGTGAGTTCCAGGTCAGCTGGGGCTACAGGGAGACCCTGTCTCAAAGACCGGAAAAAAAACCCCAAAAAAACCCCAAACCAAAATACCCCCCCCCACTATATACCTTCATTTACATAAATCTTCTTTCACCTGGCAAGCTGCAATCTTTGTTCTCAGTGAACTGCTGATTACTACCGATTTGCTGTCTCAGAGGTCTCCAGGCATGAGCCTGTGAAATAGGGAAGACATTTCTCCCGGATTTCTTGATAAATAGCACAAAATTTACAAAGTATTTGCCTTTAGTTTTAGTTAATGTGTGGTGGTTACATTGAATATGGCTTATTTGAGGAAAAATCATAATGTAATGACATTAAATGCACAAAGCTGAGTATACCCGAAGCTATTTAATCTCTATTGAAAATCTATGGTGATTCTTTAGTAGAGACATAGATAAATACTGTTACTGAAACTGCGGTTGAATAAGCATTAGAAATGCAGGAGTCTGACTCAGGTACTTGTATTTTATGTAACCTGTGCCTAGTTTGTTGTTAGATCCACTAATCTCACATAAATATTTCTATGTACCACAGTATGCAAAAAGACTTATCACTTTAGCCTTTGATGTTAGCTCTGTCTTAGACAATTCCTTCTGAATCTAGACCACAAAAAGGATTACAAATTGCAACCTCAAGTGCATTGTACACATCCTTTTCTCCTAGCTACCAGGCCTCCTGGTATGTGCCACTCAGATGAATTTCAGTGCCAAGGAGATGGTACCTGCCTCCCCAACACTTGGGAGTGTGATGGGCATCCAGACTGTATCGATGGATCTGATGAGCACCATGGCTGTGTCTCCAAGACCTGTTCTTCATCTCATTTCCTCTGTGACAATGGAAACTGCATCTACAAAAACTGGCTCTGTGATGGGGACAATGACTGCAGAGATATGAGCGATGAGAGGAACTGCCCTACGCAGCCCTTCCGGTGTCCCAGTTGGCAGTGGCAGTGCCCGGGCTACGGCATCTGTGTCAATCTAAGTGCACTATGTGATGGAATCTTTGATTGTCCAAATGGGACTGATGAGTCCCCACTTTGCAGTAAGTTTCTTGATCATAGTTTACTGGCCAACAGTTCATTCTGAACAGTAGTCTGGGTGTGTCTCACCACTGTCCCAGTCTCTCCATAGCTTTGGGGGCAAAGGGTTTGAGTTCCTACATGACTTCAAACCTGTGTAGGGGATAAGTAAATTCAAATAAATCATGACTAGATAATATTTCTCATTAAATGCTTTTGTTGTCAAGTATGTGTTTTTTTTTTTTTTCCTTTTTTTTTTTTTTTTTGTCACTGGCCATTAGGTTGTGGAATTAAATATGACTCTGGTAATGTGCTCATAAACTTTTCTAACTTGAAGATTTTCTAATTTCAATCAGAACTTGCCATAAAACATGAAATCTGGGGATTTGTGTTTTTGCTGTGCTTAAAATGCTGTGATTAGCATGTGATTCTAATTACTGTCCTTTCTTTCCTTTTTAATTAATGCTCACTCTCAGATGAACTACAGCAAGGTATGACTGTGAAATACTTTAGACTCATGATTTCACATGTGTCATGTTTGTGTTCAAATTGTCCTAATTGCTGTGACTTCCCCATCTAGTGCATGTTCCGTGTTAGGACTTTTATCTGCATATTAGGATGCTCATGGCAATAGAGGGTGTTTGCATACCCAGGCATGTGAACTGTTAGCAAATCTGTGTCCTCTAGTGTTCCATTTACCTTTCTACTTAGTCATGTCCAAGCTTCTCTCTGAAACATTTAAATCCTATCATTTCTAGTTAGGGTAGAAGAATTTTAGAGGGAGCAAGTTCAATTTCTTCTGTATGCTTTATCAATGACAATTTGGTTTCTTGGTGTCAGCAATGTTTTCCCAAGGTTCTCTCATAGCACTAAATGGAGTTATACTGGAGGGTTGTAGTGAAAATGGTGGTCCAAGTCCAATGGACAGTAGATCCTCAGAAAACTCAGCACACACTGAGCAGCCTGTGGAGCTCATTTACTTGATTGGCTCTTAGCTCTTGTCTGGACCTCACATTAAAGATGGCATGGGACTACATCAGAATCTATCAAAGAAGCAAGGATTGTTGACTTCTTCCTTTTGTGATTCTCTTTATTCTAGACCAGGACAGCTGCTTACATTTGAATGGTGGTTGCACTCACAATTGTATTCAAGGGCCCTTTGGGGCTAAATGCGTATGCCCATCAGGATACCAACTTGCCAATGACACTAAGACCTGTGAAGATATAAATGAATGTGATATTCCAGGCTTTTGTAGCCAGCACTGTTTCAATATGAGAGGTTCTTTCCGGTGTGCTTGTGATGCAGGCTACATATTAGAACCTGATGGAAGGACTTGCAAAGTCACAGGTAATTATTAAACTTAAAAAGTAAACTAACTCTGGCCAATTTAACGATATCTTTCAGAGCTTAATAATTTGTCAAGATTGATTAGAGGTCATCCTGACTAGACTCCTAGACAGGTTATGTAATGTCTTTTGACCCCAAAGATCTTAAGGTATTTTATAAAATAGAAGATGATGTTTTTTATTACTTAACGTAACATTAGATGAGGTTAGATAATTTAAAAAATGATTTCTACATTGCATTTAGTCATCTTTATGTAAGGCTTAATGAATTAAATTTAATGAATATTAATTCAGTTGCTACTATATGAAGTGATTATACTAGGTATTAGAATATTGATCCAGCTTCTTTCAAAGTGACTAAGTAGAGGATAAAACAAAAAGTTCCTTTCTTGTAGGACATAGTGGCACATGCCTGTAATTCCAGCACTTGGGCCATGGAGTCAGAAGGATTAGGGCAGCCTGGGCTACATAGTGAATTCAAGGCTACCTGGACTAGATGAGACCCTGACTCAAAAAATACTGTTGTAAAAGAACCTTTCTTTTCAAGTAGGAAGCTGGATGATAGCGAATCAGAGGATAGACAGGTTGTTATTGTCATGTGGTTTCCATTCAAGATCCAATAATTTTGCTTCAGTCTTTTCCCTTCTCTTAGAAAGTAGGCTAGGAAGAGAAACTATAGGGCAAGCTTCTTTCTTTTAAGAGTGTAACCTGGGGGCCTGGAGAGATGGCTCAGTGGTTAAGAGTACTGACTGCTCTTGCAGAGGACCTGGGTTCGATTCCCACCACCCACATAGCAGCTACGAACCGTCCTTTATTCTAGTTCCAGGAGAATCTGAAGCCCTCTTCTGATCTCCGAGGCATTGCATGACATGGGTCCACTCACGTACATGCAGCCAGTACACTCTACACATAAAATAAAAATAATAAATAAAATATTAAAAAAAAAAGTGTAACCTGGAAGTGGATATACCACTTTACTCTTGGTCAGAACTCAGTCATTTGCTCACTATAGCTGTCTCTATCTGAGTGGCCTTGGGTCAAGCTAAAATGTAGTGTGTCTTATTACTAAAAAGAAAAGGGGAAAAGGAATATTAGCAGACAGTTAGAACTCTACTACAATCAAAAGCTTTGGGAAAATAAAAATACTTAAGGCTTGCTTTCTGCTAAGGAAAAGCTTACACTCTGCTAAAGTAGATAGCAAAGTACAATGATAAAAGCAGCACAAGGAAGAATGTAAGTATAACTTGTTTCACATTGATACCTAGGTGCACACTGAAAGAATTCAAGGAAGAAAGAGATTTCAGAAAACATCCATTTTACTTGTTAATGAATATCAGCTAATAGAATTAAGAATGAAATCATTAATTCTTGTGGTCTTACTCCCCCATTCCTATAGTTTGGAATCATGCTCTGTTACCAAAAGTATTGCATTAGATATTATTGAACAGACCCTGTAAGTGTTTTTTTCTTTAAAGATCATTGACAGTTTTGCCTTTTTTTTTTTTTTTGGACAGCGTCTGAAAATCTACTGTTACTTGTAGCAAGTCAGGACAAGATTATTGCAGACAATATCACTTCCCAGATCCACAGTATCTTTTCACTGGTCCAAGATGCTTCTTATGTTGTAGCTCTTGACTTTGATTCAGTTACTGGTCGTGTCTTTTGGTCTGACTTAAATCAGGGTAAAACCTGGAGTGCCTTTCAAAATGGAACAGACAAGAGAATAGTAAGTATGCATTTCTGCAGACTTTCAGCTCCCCTGCCCTGAGACTATTTGTTGTTATTCCTCAGATAGAGATGACCCTACCTCCCTTGCCCCTTCAGGACTCCCTACCTGTGGCTGTTTTGATTGCAAGTGTAGTCTCTGAAGGCCTATTCCTGATTCGCAATTCCATGTCACATGACACTGAGACTTGTGCTTTCATACAGCAAAGTGAAGGAGAGTCCAGATGTTGTTTAACTTGATTTTATTTGACCCATTTCCCTGAGTGTGTTTCTTGATCTTTGATTGTAATGCCTCCTTTGCCCTGTAGAACTTGAGTTCATTGTTGTTGGCACTTCATAAAGATGCTCCTCAGCTAATGAATATTGTAAGTTTTATGAGGTTGCCAACTTAGCACATGGGTGGACCTCTTGGGTAAGTGAAACTTTTGAAATCAAAATGAAACTACTCATTAATTCACTCATAGTTCTCAGTTTAATGTTTTGAAATCCTATATATTGTCCCCTGAAAATATTACTGTTGGTTTACTGGAAAGTAAAATATTACTGTTGGTTCATGGAAAGTTGAACCTTTCTAATCCCAAGTTAGATTCCTTTTTCAGAGTTTCATATAATTTCCATGTTTGCCTTAATTTTTTTCCCTCTCTTTTATTCTCTTTCATCTGTAGGTACATGAGAGTGGTGTCTCTGTGACAGAAACTATTGCCGTAGATTGGATAGGTCGCAATCTTTACTGGACAGACTATGCTCTGGAAACAATTGAAGTCTCTAAAATTGATGGAAGCCATAGAACAGTGTTGATTAGCAAAAACATAACTAACCCAAGGGGATTAGTGTTGGATCCCAGAATGAGGTAAGACTCTTATTAGTTTAGTCATGCAAGTATTAAATGGTTAAGTTTCAATTAATACATGTAGTAACATCCTGTATGTGGGCCACATCCTATAGATGGGTCACATAGCTGTGATGCCTCATGGTTACCTATTTCTGCTTCAGTTTCATGCTATTTTCTAGAGATACTTTTTAAGTTGTATAAGGAAGAAAAATTTTCCTGCTGGTTTCCCATGTGTTTCAAAACCTTTGAAAAATCCTTCCTGGGTTTTATGTAGATTCTGTGACTTAGATTGTTTTCTTCAGGATGGTAAGCTAGTTTATTTTCAGTATGATGCTGACTTCCTAGGCATTGTGCATTATTACATACCCATGAAATTTATGATAAATCTCTGAAGAGGGATAAATCAATTCACTGTTTAAAACATGACAGGGTAGACAAACAAAGGCAGATGGATTTCTGTATATCACCTGTTTGTGAGTTCTTCAATAGCATGAATGGTGTCGAGACATTTCCATGTCATAATGTACCACGTTTTATGAACATGATACAAATATCCAGATGGTTGCATTATGATAACAGTTTTTTCAAAGGAAATAATAAGCCCAGGATATTGCATTACGTTTAGTGGCAGTTACCATTCCTGTTGTTGTATGTCCCTCTTTTCCTAGTGACCATCTAATGTTCTGGTCTGACTGGGGCCATCACCCTCGCATTGAGCGAGCTAGCATGGATGGCACTTTGCGGACAGTCATTGTTCAAGACAAGATCTACTGGCCCTGTGGTTTAACTATTGATTACCCCAACCGACTGGTCTACTTCATGGATGCCTATCTGGATTACATCGATTTTTGTGATTATGATGGGCACCATAGGAGGCAGGTGATTGCTAGTGATTTGGTAAGTTGATAATAAAGACTAAATTTAAACTACAGTGGTAGGCAAGTAGAAAACTGAAAATGAATATCCATAGTGATGATTTTCTTAAAAAGAACTAGGGCCTGGTTGATATAGTGAGTTTCAGGCCCCCTTGGGCAACAGGGAGACCCTGTCTCAAAAACAACAACAACAACAACAACAAACAAAACAAACCTAAGACATTAATTCTGGGTCTATGTATTATTAGGCCAATACAAGGAATAATGGTGTAATCCATCCTCTGTTACTAACAGGAGAAGAAATACTTTAATCCAGTCATGGTCAAATTGTGTCATGTCCAGAAAGACAATCGCTGATGTGATTTAAGTGATCTGTAGATACTAGTCTTTTGCTTCTATACCTTGAAAAATCAGGCTTGATAAAATGAATAAGGTAGATGTATATTTCTCAGTGAAATCAGTCAAATACTTAATAAAGTATTTCATATTTTTATTCAATGAATTCTGTTGAATTTTTACAAGTTTGTTAATGCAGAAAAAATGCATAGTTTACCAGAGAGCTGTTATTGATTTTAAGATGTCCATAGCTTAGTTACTATGATATGAAGAAGCCCCAAGAGGAGCTTCCCGGTCTTTAGGTGATATATACCTAAGCCATAACAAATCAACTGGCAAAAGCAGCCTTGGAGGAGCAGGGATGAGAAGGTCTGGAGGCTAGGCTTGGCAATAGATCCCAAGGAAGCTCTAACTAGATTATCTAGTTATATCTTACCTCTGACTTAGTGATTCAGATGGAACCCTTGGCTTTCTGAGCATGTTTAATTTTCTGTTTAAAAATGAATACCTAAGCTGGGTGTGGCAGTGCTGGCCTTTAGTTCCAGCGCAGGCAAAGGCACGTGGATCTCTGTGAGATTGAGGCCAGCCTGGTCTACATAGTGAGTGCCAGGCCAGCTGGGGCTACAGGGAAACCTGTCTTTAAAAAAAAAAGAATGCTCAGTGTCCTTCTCTGAGTAGACACTTGGATGTGAGATTATTTTAAGTGGTCTTGTGGGATTCAGGACAACATATAGCTTCTCCCTTTCATAGTTACTTCTCATCTTTATGAAGAAAACCATCTACTTGACTAGATGACTCTTTTACCTCATTCACCCTAGCTTCCATTTCTGGGTCAGGTCTCACCATCTGATTCTGCTTCTCAGGTTCTGCGTCATCCCCATGCCTTGACTCTGTTTGAAGAATCTGTGTACTGGACTGACCGTGGTACTCTTCAGGTTATGCAGGCCAACAAATGGCATGGGGGGAACCAGACAGTTGTAATGTATAATGTTCGCCGGCCTCTTGGGATCGTTGCTGTTCATCGTTCAAGGCAGCCATCTGGTAAGTGATGACCCAGAAGCAGCCTGCCTGGGATTTCTTCTGGGCATGCTAAGTGCACATGCCCAGCTCATTAGCATTGGGTAATGTGTTTTTCTTTTTCACTGTCCACCCTGCTCCTACTTTCCCCAGCCCTTGCATTGTTCTTGCTTTTATTTACCATAGGAAAAGCAGACCTTGTAGACAACAACAGCACATCAGCAATTAGCTACTACTTCTGTGACCTTTTATAGATATAAACCAGATAGCACCATTGATCTTTATCCCTGCTTCCTGGTGTTGGGTCTCATATTATGTATGGTACCACTGCCTTGTAGGTACTCCACTATGACCACCCCTAATCACCTTCATACATGGTGTATGGGTGGACAGACGTTGTAAGATTTGGCCTTGGTGGGGATCGTTCTGTTGAGATTGAGAAAATTTTGCATAATCTTCTCTCCTCAAATCTCTCGAGTGGTTTCTTACACTCGGAGTCTGGCTCTCTTCCTTTCCCAGCCTCTTACACAGCCTCTTCTCCCCGTCGAGTATGCTCATCACACAGGACTATATTATGGTCCAGAGGCACACCATGCGAGATCTCAGCTTTGAACTTTTGTACTAATTTTTTGCTCTTTCTTGAATACCTGTTTTCTGTCTCTAGGATCTCTGTGAGTTCAAGGCCAGCCTGGTCTACATAGTGAGTTCCAGGACAGCTGGGGCTGCAGGGAGACCCTGTCTCAAAAAGACCAAAAAAAAAAAGAAAAGAAATTACTTCATGTTATTTAGGATTCTTTTCAAAGAGAGGCTGTCCTCAACCATCCTACCTGAAATACCCCACAATATGCTCTCACTTTTTAAAATTTTTTTTGGTGTTTTTGAGATAGGGTCTCCCTCTAGCCCCAGCTGGCCTGGAACTCACCATGTAGACCAGGCTGGCCTTGAACTCTGCCTCTGTCTCCCAAGTGCTGGGATTATAGGCCTGTGCCACCATGCCTGGCTATCTTCACATTCTTAAAGTCCTCTTCACTCATATCCTCACATTCTTAAAACCTTTCTATGTGCATTAATTTAGTCTCACCTCTTTTCTAGAATGGATGCTCCATGTTTGTGGTCTCTCAGAGCTTAGCATGGGGTTTGGTTATCTAGTGAATGCTTAACTTACTTGTGTGTGTGAGGGAATGAATGGATTAATTATCTCACCTGGCAAGAAGAAACAGTCTCTAGAAACATCCTTTGAGCCTAGGGTGATACACAGAGCCCCTCTTTTTAAGGAACAGAGATATACCAAAATGTAGAAAAATAGATTGTTATCTAAACAAAACTTGAACACCACTAGATAAACATCACGGTTGCATGATAATGCAGAAAGATAGCTTTTAGATCAGACGAGGAGATGTTATATTTTTACTAGTAAGTTCTAGATAACTCAGCGGCTGGTCATAATTGGGTTATAGACTGGATTGATTGACGTCCTTGAGTGAATCATGCCTTTCTCTTGTGCTTCTTAATAAAGGTAACAAAGTATTACAAACACAAAGCTCAGGGGAGGATTAGGACCCCATGTACTGTACTGGGGGAGATTTTCCATTTATGGATGCAATTTGCCCTTTCTCCCACAGCCCCGAATCCATGTGCCTCTGCCGCGTGTAGCCACCTCTGCCTGCTCTCTGCACGGGGGCCTCAGCGGTATTCCTGTGCTTGTCCTTCTGGATGGAACCTCTCTCATGATTCTGTCAATTGTGTGAAAGGTATGGTATGCTCTGATGATCGAACTTGTCATAATTGTGGGAGGCTGTGGAAACTCTCAACCCATCTGTGAGTGAGCATGGCATGTTCCATTATCTTCAGCAAGTGTTTATGGAGTGTATCCTTGGTGGGGTGATTTAATTAAGCACCTCAGTTGTATCTAGTTTCTGTGTATGGGGCTATTGTTACCTGTGCATGTGACTGAACCTCAAATTGTCTTGCACCTGACTTTTCTGACAAGTGATGATAACGAGGAGTTTCAAAGTCTGCACTTACAGGTAGAAATTCTTCACATTTGTGTATATTCCAGGTCTAATGGTGAGTGGTCTGTGTCATTAATATTATTGTCTGATAGCTTAAAAATAAGAGCTTTCTCTGTGAGAAATATTAAAAGTGACTATTTGAGCAACTTAATCTTCACCTAGAGGTATGTCTATGAGTGAATAATATGTGGAAGGTTATTGTCAAGTACTTTGGAGAATACAAAAGAGATTTCTTTTTTTTTTTTTTTTTTTTTTTTTTTTTTTTTTTTTTTTTTTTTCTAGGCTAGCCTCAAGCTCACTTTGCAGCCCATGCTCTGGAGCCATAGCTGGCCTGGAACTGGCTGTGGAGACCAGATTGGCTTTGATCTCACAGAGATCTGCCGGCCTCTGCCTCCCAAGTGTGGGGATTAAAGGCATGTGCCACTGTTCCTGGCTGAGAAGAGATTTCTTTAGGAGTGTGTGCATGGCTATAACTCTTTCAAAATCAATTTCAATTGCTTAGGAATGTAAAAAGTTGCTCATTTCTCAGTGGAGTTAATGTGTTTGATGCTAATAAAAATTTGCTGTAGGCAAATTGATACTAGATGGTTAAGGATAGCATTTTTCAAATGGAAAATATATTGTGAATGTAGGAAGTTTGTAGTGTTTATAGTCTTTGCAGTTGAGGCTGCTGAAGATCAAACCCCATCAGGATTTATTGCATTGTGCAATGATGCTTTCATGATGGAAGGTTTTGATTATTGGTAATACTTACAAAATAGATTGGCATTTGCCATTTTCTTCAGAGACTTATTACATGTCTAATCCTTGTTGACATTGTTTCTTTCAGAAAAACATTAATTTGAGCTTAGACATTTTAGATACAAAGCATTCTTTCACCACACAAAGGTTGATACTGTTACCTTGAAAACATAGATATCATCTAATATTAGCCTTATAATCAGTCTTTGGAGTTGTTCCTGTGGGGAAGAGTGCTTGCCTAGAAACTCCAGCCCATCTTCCAGGCATTTTAAACAGGAGATGGAGACATGGGGGCTACACTTTTTATGGGAAGTAAGATGGCTGCCGAGCCTGACAGCCTGTGTTGGAACCCCGGGACCTATATGATTGAAGGAGAGAACTGACTCCTCTGACTTAGACAAGCTGCACACCTGGCATGTGCTCCCTCACTCTAATAAATTAGTAAAAATGCAAAAAAATCAGTTTTTGAATAAGTGTTTAGTTGAAATATAATGGGGAGTTTTTCAGGTGTAGTTAGGTATTCTGGGGAACTTTTGGAGACCCTGTATATTCATCCATTCTGTCACGTGGTCATTACTGACTAGATATTTATTGAGTACAGTCATAGAAATTGAACTCAGGGCCTCATGGTCACAAAGCAAGCACAAAGTGTCTTTGCTACTTCTTTAGCCCCAACTCCAAATATTTATTCAAAATATTTTATTCCAGGCTTTCTGCCATATTCTGGAGGTACAATAGTAGAAAACTAATTACAATCACTCTTCTTTGGAAACTAGTGAGGAAGGCAGAAATTGGCTAAATAACAAATGAGATTATAAATTAGATTTAATTAAAATCTATGATATGTACTAGGCATTTTATAGTGTTTTATATTCTGAACATTCTTACAATCAACAAGTTGCCATTCAGTAAGAATAAATCAAATTTTCTTTCACTTTATTTCTTCCCCTTCTCTACAAACCAACTCTTCCAAAGTTGTTCAGTATTAGGGTTGTCTGTGGGTAGGAACAGAACTTTCCAGCGTAAGTTTATCAAATGTTGATGGTTTGTCAGTGCAAATAATGAATTAATGAAGAGTAAAGTAAATACTCTTTTCTCCTGGAAACGTGCAGAAAGCATCTTATATGGAAGTGGAGGTTCCTGTGGGAGGCCTGTAATTATGGCATATCTATTATACATTACAGTTATTGCTGCTGTGATACTATTTTAGCTCATGGGATAGTGACAATCCATTTTGACTGCTACTGTTTTCACAGGTGATCAGGCTTTCTTGATGAGTGTAAGAAACCATCTAATTTTTGGAATCTCCCTCGATCCTGCGGAGAAGAGCAATGATGCTATGGTTCCTATAGCAGGGATTCAGAATGGTTTTGATGTTGAATTTGATGACTCAGAGCAATTCATCTATTGGGTTGAGAATCCAGTAAGTTCTGAATAACATTCAATGCGTATGATCCTAACTTAAGACAAAGCCACAGTTCTCTGAGGAAATTCCAGGAAAGCCTTGGCTAGAGCTCGGGCCTTTGGTTAGAATTTTTGCTTCCAGAACTCCTTCTGCTTTGTTCCTCATGGAAGCAAACTGCCAGAATGAGGAAAAGACCAGGAGAATAGAACAGAGGAGGAGAGCTTTGTTTGATGGTGTCTGCCTTATGCAAAATATAGTCCTGGCTTTTGATCCACTGTATTTTTCTAATTTTTTTTGACTCTGTATCATGAGCTTTTCTCTTAAGTGTTCAAGCAATGAACTTTGCTTGCTTCTTCCCATGTGTGAGGAGCATTAGGAAACACAACAGCTGCCAGTGGCAGTAGTGAAAGGAAGAGGCTTCTATGTAGGAGCTGTGTCCCTGCCTCAAGTCAGCTCACCTCTCCTGTATTTCTTCCCAGGGTGAAATCCACAGAGTGAAGACAGATGGCACCAACAGGACAGTGTTTGCACCTCTGTCTCTGCTGGGGTCTTCACTGAGCCTGGCACTAGATTGGGTGTCAAGAAACATATATTATACCACTCCTGCAAGTCAGTCCATCGAGGTAATGCTTCCATAATAATGTTTACACAGACATGGTTCTAGATTCAGATAAAATCTATTCTCCAAAAATACATCATGGCTTTTGAAACAGCTAGGCATGGTGGCTCACTCCTGTAATCTCAGCACTGGGGAGGCTGAGGCAGGAAGATTGTCATGAGTTCAAGGCCAGTGTGGGCTACATAGCGAGACCTTGTCTCAACCCTCCCAAACCCAACCTAAAGCACCAACAAAACAAATAATGAAAAAAGACATCAGTAGCTCCTCTTCCCAAGGGGGGAAAAATGAGAAGAAAATGAGGAAAGATTTTAGTATTATCTATCAAAGTTGCTGAAGGTGAGGAAAACCACTTTAAAAATTGGCAGAACTTTCTACTATTCTGTGTTGTTTCCAACAAATTATCAACTTGACTTTGCTCTTATAAAGGATATTGGTTAATTTACAAAATGATATGCAAGAAAGTAAATTAAAACAATGTTAGAAATTCCATTTCAGTGATCAACTTGTTAGCTCCAGTTCTCAGATAAGAATTGCTGAATGGCTCCAGTACAGTTTTCCTAGCAGTGAAACAGAAAGTAGAAACTTGACTCTAATTCCTTCAATACTCTTTGAGATAAGTATTCTTTATATTCCTTTTCCCAAAAGAAATTCTAGATGGGATGCAAGGTTGAAATCACATGAGGTAAAGTCAAAGCAACTCTAATAGCATTGGCTTTCTCCAGTCTGGGGCAAGGACAAAGCATAGGATTATTAGCTCATGCTGCTTTTGAAGGGAGGGTTTTGTGAGACAGACAGTCAGCAGGGCCCCATAGAGTAACAATCTTCTGCTCTGGCACATAGCTGATCAGTTGGCTGCTTTTTGGAGCATATGATAACACATGTTGGTGATGCGGAATGTGCACAGCAGTCTGTTGACAGATCCTGCAGGAGGCCACACTGAAACACTGCTTCATAGCGTATGAAGATCCTCCACACAGTATCTGGTCTCATCCCCACAAAATCTCCGAGGGTTGTTGGGTGTAGTAGCCATTTGCAGAGAGTGGGAAATTTGCAATATACACAAATGGGATGCCTGGAAGCAGGTAGAACCGACAGGTGTTAAGGTGAAAGGAATCCTGGAGGTTTGTCTGGTTCAATGTTTTGAGTCCAAAAATCTAGACCTTTCTAACTCCATTTGACAATGGTGGACCTTTTTCATAATCTGAGCTACAAGTTTTGTCCAACAAAAATGGGCAAAATGTGCTGCCGGAGAGTCCTATGGCCGACCAAGACGCATGAGCGCCCTCATTCTGTCTCTTGGTCTCTCACTTTCAAACTGGAGTTTTCCAAAGGCAGCAAGCAGGTATCTAGCACTGCCAGGTACAATGAAAAACAGTGTGTTGGAGAATAGCCAAGTGTGCATGTGTGCATGTCAAATGCCGTTTGTCACTGTGCCTCCAGTGCAGAGTAATACAGTGGAAGGTATCTGACAAAGCCTGGCTTTGTGTCCATCTTGCTCATTTTTATTAATTCAACAAATGTTCTCTATGGATCATCTCATGGTTGATTCCAAATATTCAAAGGTGAGCAAAACATAAACCAGTAATTTTTCTCTAGTGTGTGAGCACAGGGAAAAAGAGCAGTGTGAACACAGGGAAAAAGTACAGTGGGCTTTTTGAACTGACTTGAAGGATGACCAATGTTTATTTCTACCAAATGAAGAAGCAGGGAAAAGGTGTCCCAGGCAGAAGGACAAACATCCTGACAATTTTAAAACGATGCATTTTATGAATAGGGACAGCACTGTTTCCACTCTTCATGAGGTATTTGACCTTGGACAAATGATTTAACCTCTCTGAGCCTCCACTTCCTTATCTGTTAAATGGGGTTCATAGCTTGGTAAGTCAAAGTGCTTTACAGCACTTAAGTATCTTATGAAACATGGTGCTGTTTTCCTTAACTTATCATTGTATTACAAATATTATATATTTAGCTATAGAATTATTATATATTTCAATATTCATAAAAGACTAAAGGAGACAAATGACCCAAGGGGTGAATGGCCATTTTAATATTTATATTAGTTTAATCCCTTAGGTAATGTAACAGTTCTTCCTGATAAATTGAAAGAAAGTGGTAATAATATTTCTGTCTTGGTTATCTATATGATTCCAGCATGGATAAGTTGAAAATGGAAGGAAATGTTGAAGAAATTCCTTTCCACTAGGGGTAGCTGTGTGCCTACTGACTAAACAATTTTGTATCTTAAAAGTGAAGCCTACAGGTAGCTGTGTGAGAGTGTTTGAGATTGGAAAACAAGAAGAACTTAGTGACCAAGGAGATCTTTAAGGAAAGGTGGAAGACTGTGTGTGTGTGTGTGTGCATGCACAGCTGCACATGACTGAGAGGGAAGGGAGGGGAGAGAGGAGAAAGGAGAGAAGCACAAACATAGACATGAATGTAAATACACTATTTAAATTCAATACCAATTTTTCAGAAAAATCTTAAATGCATTTCCTAATTCCTTTAGCCCAGCTGACCTAGAACTTGCTATGTAGATCAGGCTGGCCTTGAACTCAGAGATCCGCCTGCCTCTACCTCCCAAGTGTATCACCACGCCCGGCGCATTTCCTAATTTCTTACTAGTTGTCTCTGATTGTCTCAGGTACTTTTTTTTTTTAAAAATACAGAATTTGTGTAGCCCTTGCTGGCCTGTCGTTACTTGCTATGTAGCAGTAACTCATGGCAATCTTCCTACTTCAGCCTCTCCGAAGTGCTGGGTTATAGTAGCATGTACCACCATGCCTGGCTTCTTGGGCACATATTAAAATCACATTGTTCCCATGAAAACTGCTAGTCCAGTAATTGACATTTCTAGTGTGACATGTTAACACTGTGATTCCAACACAATAATTCACAATGGATCACACTGAGAAAGGCACTAAACCACTCTGTCTTCCTTTTCTTTCTTTCTTTTTTTTTTGAGACAGGGTCTCCCTGTAGTCCCAGCTGGCTTGGAACTTGCTATGTAGACCAGGCTGGTCTCAATCTTACAGAGATCCACCTGCCTCTCCCCTCCCCAGTGCTGGGACTAAAGATGTGCGTCACCAACTGTCCCCGAAACCTCTTTCATTATCCATAATGCACTCATAATAATGATGTTTGCCTCAGTTATTTATGAAGATCTGGGCTGCTCTGATCAGCTTGATTGCATGATTTGTCACTGGGTGGCATCCCACTCCTGGGGCACAGGAAAGCTCTGGGGCTCCAGTTTGTCCTCTAGGGTTGTCTTTTTGTGGAGGCATTTTTGCAGTTCCTCTAGGCAATGATTCCGTGTATTCATCCATGTTGACTTTCATACATCCATACCCCTTCTCCTGAAGTTTTAAGTGAATTGAAAATAGGAACTTGGGAAGTGATTTTTTTTTTTTTTTAGCTCTCATTTCTAATGAGCTGATTCCTCATAGCTCCAGAGAAGGGAGAGAGGATGAGGGAAGGGAAAGAAGTGCTTTGGAGACTATAGGCATCTCACATAGCTCTCTTTCCATCACTGGCCATGCTTTCGCTGCTTTTGTCCTGCATCCCAACTGTCTTTGTAGGTGTTGACGCTTCGGGGAAATACAAGATATGGGAAAACGCTGATAACCAACGATGGCACTTCTCTTGGTGTTGGTTTCCCGGTTGGCATAACTGTTGATCCTGCACGTGGGTGAGTGATCCTGTGGCAAATGAAGGGTTCTGTTAACATTTCAAACTTTTCTGAGATGCAACATTTCTAAAATGTTGACCCCAATAAGGAAGAGAAATAACTCCGAGATAGATTTAATGTGAAAGATTGTATTTTGTTGATTCCCATATGCAATAATTTTAGGAATGGAAAAACAAAGCATTATAAGACTGGACAATAGTTCTGACTTTTAAAGAACAAGGAACTCTCCAAGGGGTTGTGACATTGGCAATAGGCCTCGAAGGCTGAGTAGGTGGAAGATTCTACCATCTGTTTAGATGACATATAGCCTGTCCTAGTTTGCTTTCTGTAGCTGTGGTAAACACCATGACCAAAGCAACTTGAGGAAGAAAGAGTTTATTTCATCATACATGTTACAGTCCCTCAATGGCAGGAGCTTGAAGCAGAAACCATGGAGGAAGGCTGCTTCCTGGCTTGCTTCCCCTAGTTTCTTCATACCTTTCATATACAACCGAGGTCCACCTGCCAGGGGATGGTATTGCCCACGGTGGCCTGGGCCCCCCTATATCAATTAGTAATCAAGAAAATGTCCCACAGACACACACTCTTTCCAGATGTATCAAGTTGATAATGAAGATTAGCGACTACATAGCCCAAAGTGACAGGGAAATGTGGTTAAGCTCTCCTCCTCATTGTATACAACAAAATACTGGTGTTTCAGACTCCTCTCTTGGCCTGTGAGCATCTTGAAGAAATACACTTTCCATTAAAGTCATAGATGCTGTTTACCCTAATCCACCTTCTGTTTCCTTAAATACTTGTGTTTTTCGTGGTTGTAGGAAACTATATTGGTCAGACCAGGGGACAGACAGTGGGGTACCTGCCAAGATTGCAAGTGCTAACATGGATGGCACATCTTTAAAGATTCTCTTCACTGGAAACCTGGAACACCTGGAGGTTGTCACCCTTGACATTCAGGAGCAGAAGCTCTACTGGGCGGTCACCAGCAGGGGCGTGGTATGAGCACCTTTGGTCTTTACTACTACTGATCATGCTCAATTGATTTTGTACATCCTGTGCCTTTACTTTTTTTCCTTTTATTTATTTTTATTTTGTGTGTATGAGTGTATTGCCTGCATGTGTGTTAGTGCATCCGTGTAGTGCCGTGCCTGCAAAGGTCAGATGAGGGCATTGGATTCTCCTGGAACTGCAGTTACATAGATGGTTGTTAGTTGCCATGTGGGTGCTGGGAATTGAACCCAGCCCTCTGCAAGAGCAGCCAGTTCTCTTAACCACTGAACCATCTCTCCAACCCCCTTGATGTAGTCTTAAAGTACACAGTTCCCTACAGGATGATGTTCATTACTTTTTCCATCAACTTTGGCTTTTATTCAGAATAAATTAACTCTGTTATTTCTTACTTGTCATTTCATAGATATTTATTCAATGTTTTAGTGATGTCAATGTTTTTCTTTGAAAATACTCTAGATTCTCCAATTGCAAAGGACACACAGAGAGGGAGAGAGAGAGAGAGAGAGAGAGAGAGAGAGAGAGAGAAAGCAAACTTTTGAGCTCAGCAGCTTCTTAGTTATATATTCTTCTTTAATTTCCAAACAAGATTAACACAGATGTGAAATTTCCTTTACTGGTAATTTTAAACGCCATGAAGGTGTTGATTATGTTTAGCAATAAGGGCACTATGACATTTTTTTAAAAATTCAATTGAAACAGCATTTGACCTTTGCTATTCTTATGCAGCTGAACTGGGGCAAAGGAAGTGCTCAGTAATAGCTACTGATTAGTTAAATTGTTTTGAATGTTGAATATGTTTCAGACCCTTTCTTGCTTTTTAAACTGTAGTGATTTCAGATCTCCAACCCTGGTACTGTCCATAAAACTGCACAGTAGGTGTTGCTCTCAGTTCCTTATCTGTTCACTGGGTGCTAGCTTCACACCTATGATGGATATTATTGTTGTTACCATCATTTATTAGTATTATTATCATTATCAATAGTTCTGGGTATTGAACCTCAGTCTTTGAGCCTGCCTAGCAAGTAGGCTTTTGGAACCTCTGTCAGTTTCTGGCACATTGCCTTCTGAAACTGTTGAGTTCCCTTGTCTAGTAAGGTAATGAGTAACTCTGACCTCATTGTGTCTCTCACCATTACCCAGCTTGGATTCTGGTGCAAAGAAGGCACCAAGAGGGACCAAAATTAAACCAGCCACATTTAGATTTTTTTCTCTCTCAGAAACAGACTTCTTGCTCTTTCCCCTGGTGAGTTCATTTTCCATTGTACAAAAACCATTTTGAAGTTGGGTGTTATGGCACACACCTTTAATCTCAATATTTGGGAGGCAGAGGCATGCGGATGGATCTCTGTGAGGTCAAGGCCAGCTGGTCTACATAGTGAGTTCCAGGACAGCTGGAGCTACAGGGAGACCCTGTCTCAAAAAGACAAAAAAAAATTTTTTTTTTTTTTTGACTAAGGCTGGTTACCTGATTTTATATCATAGCACCACAGTTAGCTTGCTGTCCTGCAGTTCTGGGGGACATGTCTCCTATCCTGGTTAAAAGTGAAGAAGTCAAAGCCAGGGTGTGAGCTTCTACATGATGGTGCATACTCACACATTTCTGTGCATCCTTACCTGGAGTATGATGTGCGTGAGCAAGAAGGTTAGCATTTTTTCTTTGCCCTGCTCTATGAAGAAGTGAACTAACCATCTCAGCGAAAGACACTGAAGAATATTTGGCTGCTCAGTCTAATTGTGATGGACCAATTTCACAATAGGTATGAGAAAGCTCTAGAAAGGATAGAATAGCACAGAAAAGTGAGGTATATTGTTAGAAGAATTCTAGTTTGAACATGTTCTCTCATTTCATTTAATGTGAGTCGGTGACATAATGAAAATTCTGGTCCTTCAGATCGAGAGAGGAAATGTGGATGGTACGGAACGCATGATCCTGGTGCACCACCTGTCCCACCCGTGGGGACTTGCAGTCCATGGTTCCTTCCTTTACTATACTGACGAACAGTATGAAGTCATTGAAAGAGTTGACAAGTCCTCCGGGAGCAACAAAGTTATCCTGAGAGATAACATTCCAAGCTTGAGGGGCCTTCGAGTTTATCATAGGCGCAGTGAGTACATGTTATTGAAACATCTTCATATATGTGATACATATTCACACATACACCAAGAAGCACTGTTCAGACATGTGTAGTTCTTTTGTTGGATGACTTCTGAGAAAGGGTTAGCAGGTATGAATTTTTAGTCATACCCGAAATACTCAACCTGTTTTCTCTGTAGGAAATCTAGTTTACAATTCACTCTTTTATGTTAGTTTCATCATTTTGAGGGTTTCTTTTCACACTGACATTTTATAGATTTTAATCTCTAGAGATTTTTAATTACTTTGTTTCCTATTTTTCGCTTGGTATTTGTTCTTACATTTGATAAAAAAAGGCTTTTAAATATACTCATGTTTGAAAAAAAATACCTATCACATTGTTGATCATGTAATTGAACCATCATAAATAAAGTGTCAGTGCATGGGTTAAGAGAGGAAAAGTTAGTATAGAGACTTCTGACTTAATTTGCATGCTTCATAGAAGAAAAGTAATTGATGCTCCATTTTTCTAACTGCTGCGCAATACTGCCAATACTCTGAAAATCTTTAGGTGTATTGCATAAGTACTTGTCTTTCAGTATTGTTTTTAGGCTGCTGGTCCAGTTACTACTTGTTTGTTAGTAATTTTTTTTAAATAAAAGTATCTCACTACATAGACTAGGCTGGCTTGGAACTCACTATGCAGACCAGGCTGGCCTCAAACTCACAAAGATCTGCCTGCCTTTGCTTTCCGGAGTGCTGGGGCTACAGGTGTGTGCCACCATGCCTGGCTTGTTATTAATTTTTATATTAAAATATTTGATTTAGTTAAAAACATTGAGTTGAACTGGTCAAAAGTTACAGACTGATTTTGATTTCATTTAGATGCTGCTGACTCTCCCAATGGCTGTAGCAACAATCCGAATGCTTGTCAGCAGATTTGCCTGCCTGTACCAGGTGGAATGTTTTCCTGTGCCTGTGCCAGTGGATTTAAACTCAATCCTGATCGTCGGACCTGCTCTTCATATAATTCTTTCATTGTTGTTTCCATGCTGTCTGCAATCAGAGGCTTTAGCTTGGAATTGTCAGATCATTCAGAGGCCATGGTGCCAGTGGCTGGCCGAGGTAGGCAAACTCAGAAATAAGTAAACTTCGATTCCATCTGGTGCCAAATCCTTGGTGCCTTAAAACATTTCTTTGTGTTAGGATTCAGCACTTAATGAAGTCATGGTTCCCTTTAAATAAGCTGGCTAAGCCCTGCATGGTTTATACATTTCAGTGTACTAGAATCTTTTGGAGGGTTATTAAACCTAGAGCTAAGCCAATCCCTATCCCCAAAGTTTTCTCATTTAGAATTCTGGTGGAAGGCCAAAAGAATCTGCATTTCTAAGAGGTCCTTGGGGTAGGTTGCTGGTTCATGAGAAGTGCAGGCTTAGAGCAATATAGAACATAGTATGGATTTTCAAGGAGACAGTGTTTAGGAATACTGTGTCCTATTTATGTTAATGGAGAATTAGACTGAGGATACTCTATTATATGACATAGTAATAAAGGGGCCACAAATATGGTTTATTAATATATATCTTGTGAGGTGAAGTAAATGTCTCTCCTAAAATCACATTTTTGCAGTGCTTTATACATACTGCGAATGTGTAAAACCATAACTTGTCTCATAGATAACATCAGAGTTGTATGTTTGTATAAGAAGAACCATGTTTTCTAGCATAAAAGGAATAGGCAAGAATAGATCCTGTTTTAGCAAACCACGGGCTGGGCATGTAACTCAGTAGTAGGGTGCAAAGTCCTGAATTTGCTCCCCAGGATTGAAAAAAGAAAACAAAACAAAACTACAACTAAAAGAAAAAGCAAACAAGAAAAAAAGCTACATAAGTTGTATTGTGTACTAGATACAGACTCATTAGGAAGAGCGTAATATCCATCTTATCCTGCTCTTAGTGATGTCTAAGTTTAATCATTTGGTTAAGGTGGTCACAATCACTGCATTTTAAAGGACATTTCTCCGTTTCATTTCTGTGAAATATATGGTGCTACACTTCGGTCTTGTGAATAACTTGCTCCCTAAGCACCTTTTACAACCCATTTGCTTTAGTAGCCTCTGATCCTGTCTGCAAAGCTTATTTAATTGGGTTTGTAAATGGTCATCTATTCTGTCATTTCTTCACATTTATTAGTAATGTGCTCCATCTTTAAAAATTTATCATCATTTTGGACTCATTGTGTGTGTGTAGTGTGCTTATGTCTGTATATTCACATATGTGTGGGCACCAGTGTGTGCATATGTGCATGTGCATGTGGAGGCTACAGCTTGATGCTGGGTATCTTCCTCTGCACTTTATTTGGAGGGTAGGATCTCTCTCACAGAACCCAGAGCTTGCTGATTCAGCTCGTCTTTCGGTTGGAGATTCCCTGCTCCACTTCCTGAGGACTGGAATTATATGTGGCTTTCACACTCACCTTGAGTCCTAGGGGTCCTTACACTTGCACAGCAAGTCCTTTATCTACTGATCCATTTCTTGAGCCCTCAAGTTTAAAAAAACCATTTTAAATTATTTTTTGTTTGCTTGTTTCATTTTGTATTTTTGAGACAGGGTCTCCCTGTAGCCCCAGCTGACTTGGAACTCATCAGGCTGGCCTTAATCTCACAGACGTCCACCTGTCTCTGCCTCCCAAGTGCTGGGATTAAAGGCATGTCCCACTATGCCTGGCTTATACAAAATTATTTCTTAATTGTGTGTGTGTGCACATGTGCATGCATGTAGGTGCAGTGTCCAAGGAGAACAGAGGCATTGATTCTCCTGGAGCTAGATTTATAGGTGGTAATGAGCTACCTGATATGGGTTCTGGGAATTGAACTTGTGTCCTCTGTAAGAACAGCAAGAGCTCTTAACCATGGAGCCATTTCTCTAGCCCACCCTCAAGTTTTAATTTTAAAATTTAGTGTGCTATAATCAATCAACATAATTGTTTGATGCTTTTGTATCTCTATTATCTATCATCTATCTATCTATCTATCTATCTATCTATCTATCTATCTATCTATCTATCTATCTATCTCTATCTGTCTGTCTATCTATGCATCATTTCATGGTGTTTGAGTTCTTCATGGTATAATAGGGTCTTACAGGCTCACCTTGTGTCTTTCCTGCCCAGCTTTATAATCAGTCATTTATTCCCAGGAGCTAGAATTCCTTCTTTATTGTAGGAAATGCTATTTTGAAACCAAGATGGTAGGGATGCTCATTGCAACTGGTTAAAAAAATAGCTTTATGCAACATTGGGTGGGCTGATTAGATTGGGGAATGGAATTTTAGAGGAAGGGAAGACATTTAGAAGTGCCAGTTCAGTGGGCTGATCTTTTCTCAAATGTTCTAGGACGAAATGCACTGCATGTGGATGTGGATGTCGCCTCCGGCTTTGTTTACTGGTGTGATTTCAGCACCTCTGTGCAATCTTTTAATGCGATTCATAGAATCAAACCAGATGGATCTTCTTTTACCAACATCATTACAGATGGCATAGGACCAAATGGAGTCCGGGGTATTGCAGTGGATTGGGTAGCAGGTATGTGATCTGTTGCCTTTGTACTTTCACCTCTGTCATCTTATTTTTATGTAGGAGAGTGTAGACTAGCTACTTGTTTTTCTAGACAATCATTGAGATCATTTAAGACTAAGATATGTGCTCACTAAATGAAAGATAAGGTGTTTCAGTTGACAGACTCATTATGGATTAATCATCTCATTTTCTTCTATTATTCATATAATCAATCAGGGAAAAAAGTGAGAAATATTATATTGCATTGATTTGTACTTTTTTAGTTAGATTTTGCAGCTAATTTTTGGATTGTGACTGGCATTCATTTACTTTAAAGCCAAGCAATTTTAGTTGCAAATTAATCGCTACCTCTTATCAATGTATAAAAGATCATTAGGTACTTTTCTTTATTAGTTATATTGATACACCTGATAGTACTATGTTAATTTGGTTGTATTGATTCATGCACTTAGTTTTGAATTGCCACTCATTCTTAATGATTCTTGGAAATACCATATTGCAAGTTTTTTGAATATATCCAATCCTAATTAAAATGCGTATCCTTGTATGTTACTGAGCTTTCTTTATAAGTAGACATCATTTATAAATTTTAACAACTATCATGAAAATCTAGGTATCACAATAAGAATCTATTGCAAATAATAAATATGGTAGCATAGTTAAGTAAGGTTTTGATGTGTTTCTAACTCCCATGTCTGATTTTTTTTTTTCATTCCTGATTTGATAGTGTTGATAAGTAAGGTTAGTGCAGTGTGGCCAGTGGGACAAACGTAGCCCACCGTCTGCTTTTGGACAGCTTTGTTGTGACATACTTATACTCATTCATTTAGTGTTGTCTATAGTATTTTTCATGTCACAATGGCAGAGTTGAATACTTGTGAAAGAAGTCATATATTTTGATTGGATATGTTGGCCTAAGCCTATAACCAGCACTTTGGAGAGGAGGCAGGTGAATCAGTAGTTGAAGGCCATCCTCAGCTACATAGTGAGCTCAAGGCAAGTCTTTGGAATACATGGGACCCTGTTTCAACAAACCATGCAACCTGTGCAGCCTAAAATACTCACTGTCTGACCTCTTACAGAAGTTCGCCAACCCTGGATTATGGGATTGGAGATAGGTACCCACTATTATCACCCACTCCCAAGAGCTGTAATAAAAAAGGTGTATCTGTAACATATTTCACATTGGATTCTCTAGAGGTATTTTGAGGCAGATATGGGAACAAAATATATGCACAATATTGATAGTTCAACAATCAACTTCACATGGAATCAGCAAAGTCAGTAATTTGGAGTGCAGTGTTATCAGTCTACTGCATCCATTAGATTATCTTTACATGATTGTTATTTTGTTCTAGCATTTACATTATACTTTAATACCAAAGGGAAACAGATTTTGGATTGGGTGGCCTTTAAAAGGTCTATGAGATGAAAACATCTGCATTCTTTAGGATTTTTGAGGAAAAGACTTCATTGCAATCTTACCTACAAGAGCATCTGAGAGCATTGGTAACAACCTGAGGTACTCCTGGGTATCTTTCTTATGTGTCTCTAGTCATGCTGGAGTATAAGTTATACCATGATAAAGTGTGTTTGATTAGTGCTTCAGATAAAAGAAAAAAGACATTCTGGAAAACACCCTTCAGTAGAAAGTGAGCACAATGCTTTTTATGAAGTTTGATCTCTATTAAAAGCTGAAGATGGACAAATTTCTCTAAATTTATAAGAAGCACTCTCTTTAATTCCTAAGCACAAATGTTTACTTTTCTAAGCTTACCCTTAGATAGGTATGTTCCTGGAGAAGACAACATACACTGATCCATACCTCAACCTTACATATGTTTTGTTTTGAATTTGAAAAGCCCGCCACCTACTACTTTTTTTCCTCTTGGTTTTTTACTTATCAACATTGTCTTTGATTTTCCCACAGGAAATCTCTATTTTACCAATGCCTTTGTGTATGTAACACTGATAGAAGTGCTACGGATCAACACCACCTACCGCCGTGTTCTCCTTAAAGCCACAGTAGATATGCCGAGACATATTGTTGTTGACCCCAAGAACAGATATCTCTTCTGGGCTGATTATGGGCAGAAACCAAAGATTGAACGCTCTTTTCTTGACTGTACCAATAGAACTGTACTTGTTTCTGAAGGCATTGTCACACCACGGGGCTTGGCAGTGGACCATGGCAATGACTATATTTATTGGGTTGATGATTTCTTAGATTTAATTGCAAGAATCCATATTAATGGAGGGGAATCTGAAATGATTCGTTTTGGTAGTCGTTACCCAACTCCTTATGGTATCACTGTGTTTGGAGAGTCTATCATATGGGTAGATAGAAATTTGAAAAAAATCTTCCAAGCTAGCAAGCAGCCAGCAAACACAGATCCACCAACAGTGATAAGAGACAATATCAACTGGTTACGAGATGTGACCATCTTTGATGAACGTGTCCAGCCCCGGTCTCCAGCAGAGGTCAACAATAACCCTTGCTTGGGAAGTAATGGCGGCTGCTCCCATTTCTGCTTCGCTTTACCTGAATTGCACATGCCAAAATGTGGATGTGCCTTTGGGATTTTGGAAAGTGATGGCAAGAGCTGTGCCATTCCAAGAGAAGATTTCCTCATCTATGCCTTGGATAATTCCTTGAGAAGCTTACACTTTGACCCTGAAGACCATAGCCCGCCTTTCCAAGAAATGAACGTGCAAAGAACTGCCATTGCTTTGGATTATGACAAGAAAAATAATAGAATATTCTTCACACAAAGTTTAAACTCTGGACATGGCCAGATTTCCTATGTCAACCTGTACTCAGGGATCAGTTCTCTGACTGTCATTGCTTCAGGTAAGTGCACACAAGGTAGAGTTGACCTTGACGGTAGTTAGAATGAAGTCAACACATTTAATTGAATGACTGTTCTTAATGCATATTGAGGCTCTACCATCTTCCTGTGTTTATGCATGTATCTACTGTTGTGTGTCCAGATATAGGTACTGCTGATGGCATTGCCTTTGACTGGATTAATAGAAGAATTTATTACAGTGACTACATCAACCAGACAATTTATTCCATGGCTGAAAATGGATCTAATCGTTCTGTGATAGCCCGTGTTCCAAAACCAAGAGCAATTGTGTTAGATCCTTGCCGAGGGTATGCTGTGGTCTTCTTTATTTATCTGCTTATTTGAGGATGGAGTGGGGTCAGGAATTACTTCATGTGCACAGAGAACCAACATTTTATGGGCTTGCACAGAAACAAAAGCTTTAGGTGACCTTTACCTGGAAAGGAGAGTAAAGTGAGTAGCAATCTTTGATTGCAGGAAGGCTGATGACTTTCTAGGAAATCAGTGCTCTAACTTGGTAAATCCATTTTGGGATTGTTGTATGGGTAGGAATAGAGTATTTTTTATAGTCACCTGTATATATATGATCATTTGCAATGAAAGAATGTTGTTACTTTTTAAAAACTATTAAGTGAAAAGTCTTAAGAAAGTTCCTTGTGTGAATTAAATTATGGCTTCTTTTGCATGACTAGGTACATGTACTGGACTGACTGGGGGACAAATGCCAAAATTGAGAGAGCCACACTGGCAGGAAACTTTAGGGTCCCCATTGTGAACACCAGCCTGGTTTGGCCCAATGGACTCACTTTGGACCGCGAGACAGACCTTCTGTACTGGGCCGATGCTAGTCTGTAGGTATTTTTGATTCATGTGGGTGTTGAGAAGATGAATTATTCCTCCTACTTCCAAAGTACAGGGACTTGCTTAAATGTGGTGAAAATTTGATATACCAGAAAGACATTGCCTAAATGTAGAATTGCAGTTTTAAGAACCATTTTCTATTCTAGATTGCTGAACCTAGCCATGAAAATTTATCTTTTTCATGAGTGTGACTCATTATGAACTAAAATACATCTAAATTTATAATCACCAAATAGATCTATGATTTCAATTGTAATTGTAATTATAATTATTCAACTTTGAATAACTTAAATGAACTTAGATTATTTCCTGGGCTTGATCTTTCAGTATCTTTTGTGGTCTTTTGGATACAAGGTCTCCATGTAGCCCCAACTGGCCTGGAACTTACTATGTAGACCAGGCTGGCTTTGATCTCACAGAGCTCCACCTTCCTCTCCTTCTTGTGTGCTAGGGTTAAAGGTGTGCACACCTTTAATGACTGGTTTTCAGTGTCTTATTTATTTATTTATTTATTTATTTATTTATTTATTTATTTATTATCTTTTTTGAGACAGGGTCTCTCTGTAACCCCAGCTGACCTGGAACTCTCTGTATAGACCAAACTGGCCTTGAACTCACAGAGACGGAACTTCGTCTGTCTCTGCCTCCCAAGTGCTGGAATTAAAGGCATGCACTGCCATGCCTAGCCCTCAGTGTCTTTTAAAACATGATTTCCTTTGCCTGTTGCTCTTGGCCCTGTTTTCAAACTGATCCTTGGCATGCATTTACAGTCAATTTCACATTTTTCTTTTAAGCTTTTGTCCACTCTATTTTGTAATATAATGTAATTTTGCTGTGTAACCTTGAAACACATCACATTCCAGTCATCCTAATGGAATAGTTGAAGGACTGAAATGACTTTGTTCATTGCATTTGGTGTCTACATGTGAGGAATCTTTGAATTTCTTATTTCCTCATGATTACTGGCCCTGTGATGATAAGCAGCTGATCAACAGCCCGATTTTTTCATCATTTTCTCATGTGAACCACGCAGTTATGTTTAAGCCTACTTTGGGATCATTCTATGTGACTACCTCAGAGTAATCAATGATAAATTGAGAAAGCATTAGGGAAGGACAGACACTGACATTTTATTGCTGTGTTCCACCCAGGTTCCACTCATCACACGAATCCTTTCATAGTTTTCTGACTTCTGATGTCAATTTGGCTCTTTTGTAGCAGGTCTTTAGGGATATATTCATCTCTGACAATAAATGATATAGGTAGGCCAGTGTTTGATAAGCAAATAAGAACTTACATCACCAAGAGAAACATGCCTTATTGCCCTGTGTGCCACTTTAAAAGACACTTGGGAACTTGTGTAAGTGAATGCCCAAGCCTAACTATTCTTTCTGGGTTTCAGCAATTGTTTTTATTGCTCTTTTTAACTTCATTGCAGGCAGAAGATTGAGCGCAGTACTCTCACAGGCACGAACCGTGAAGTCGTTGTCAGCACTGCCTTTCATTCTTTTGGCTTGATCGTCTACAGCCAGTACATTTATTGGACTGACTTCTTCACAAAAAAAATTTACCGAGCTAACAAATATGATGGGTCAGATCTGATTGCGATGACCACCAGCTTGCCTGTCCGGCCTAAGGGCATTTCCACAGTCATGAAAAATGAGCAGCAGCAGTGTGGCAATCCTTGTGATCAGTTTAATGGGGGCTGCAGCCATATCTGTACACCAGGTAAGGGGTTAGGTGTGAGGATGAAAACCAGTGGAATAGTAACTGTGATGTTTGTGATGATGAGATGATGAAAACAATACCTGGTATGGGAGGCTAAAAGAATATCATCTCTAACAAGAAAGGAAGCTCAAATTCTCCTTGATTTAAGGTTAAACTAAGGGCATCTTTGGAGAAGAAGACTTTGTGTTTCTTTTCTCTTCTACATAGAGCTGTCCTATGAAGGCAGTTTAAATGGAAGCTTGATGGAGGGATAAAATAAGATGAGGATTATTCACGACTGTGTAGGAATTCAATGTACCTTTTCTGTTTAGGAGGTATTATTTGTAGTTTGATACTTTATGGTGAAATATGTATTTTATAGAGGGCAACTTCATAAAAATATTTGCTTTTTTGATATTGTGGCTTTGCCTGCATGTAGGTAAGTGCACCTGTGTCATGCGATGCCCGAGGAGGTCAGAAGAGGCTATTGGATCCCCTGGAACTGGAATTATAGACAGTTGTTAGCTGCCATTTTGGTGTTGGGATTAAAACCCAGGTCTTCTGCAAGAACAACCAGTATTTTTTAAAAAATATTTTTATTTATTATTTTCATTTTGTGTGTATGAATGTATTGCCTACATGTATATGAGTGCAATGCTGCGGAGGTCAGAGTTAAGGACGGTTCGTAGCTGCCATGTGGGTGCTGGGAATTGAACCCAGGTCTTCTGCAAGAACAATAAGTGTTCTTAACCACTGAGCCATTTCTCCAGCCCACAGATTTTTCTAAGAGAATCATTACACTGCAGATGTGTAGTAGTTTAATAGTAGAGTAAGCCAGCCCCTTTGTTAGAAATTAGTGGCTGTCCTTTTTAGTGGAAAAAATGACTTAAAGTATAGTTGAAAGGTGAACAAGCAGTGTTATTGTATGGAGTATTCAATCTCCCAAGTATTGAAAATGCTATTCTGGAGGAGGCTAACATTAGTTCCTCTACCCATGCTTTGCTTCTTCTGGTCCCAGGTCCAAATGGAGCCGAATGCCAGTGTCCACATCAAGGCAACTGGTATCTGGCCAACAACAATAAGCATTGCATTGTGGACACTGGTGCCCGGTGTGATGTATCCCAGTTCACCTGCCGCAATGGGCTCTGCATCCCAGAGACTTGGAAATGTGATAATGACAATGACTGTGGCGACGGCAGCGATGAGTTGGAAACTGTCTGTGGTAAGCTGGAGTGTTTTTCTTAGGAGCTAAGAATGCAGTTAAGTAGCTGTTTATACAGATAACTGTGCATGAATGGTTGGAAATTTGTGTCTAAGTATCCTGTTAGAACCAAAAGCATTCATTCTGATAACCTAAACTGCATTTCTGTTAAGTCACATCTGTGTGTTTATAAGTAAAACACTATATTAAAATCCTGCCTTTCACAGTCATAGTCTGCATAGCTTTAACATGTTACCTAGACTTAGACACCTCATCTATGAAACTGAGTGGCTACTAGGGTCTTATAAGACCCCAGAGAGCATACTGTGGTGCACGATAGCATGGCACTAAGGGTGCCAGCAGGTGACTTAGCATTTTATCAGTCTTCATAATAGGAAGATCATCATTGTAGTACTTGATTTAAAACACTGTCAAGTCTCAGTTTCCTTGTCAATGGAATAAGGCACAGTTGACTGAAGAAGTTCTGAAGTTGGATACCTTTTATTAGCAGGCAATGCAGGTCCCGGGAAGTTTCTTTACCCAAATGTGCTTTTGCGTGCTTCTCTGAGACTGATTGTAAAAACAAAAAATGTGGTGATTTTCACTTAAAATACTTTATTCATTTAAAGAGGCATAGAACATATAACTTGCTTAGTCTAGGTGATTTAAAATGCTATCTCACTTTGCATACATTCCAATTTTCAACCAGTTTTGTTTCAGAAGGTAAACTAAAAAGAAGCCTATTTTTATTTAGTTGTAAATATGGCAATATGAAAAGAGATTCTTCCAATGTCTTCTCTTCCTCTTAGCATTTCACACTTGCCGGTCGACAGCCTTCACTTGTACCAACAGGCGATGTGTCCCATACAACTATCGCTGTGATCACTATGATGATTGTGGTGACAACAGTGACGAGGCAGGCTGCCTGTTCAGGAACTGCAACAGCACCACAGAGTTTACCTGTGGCAATGGGAGGTGCATACCGCTCGATTATGTCTGCAATGGCCTTAACAACTGTCATGATAATGACATCTCAGATGAGAAAAATTGCCGTAAGTTTACAATTGGGGCATGTGGTCTTACTTAGATCATGGGAGATGACATTTTACATGAAAATTATTGCTTTCTGAAAAAGAAAACCCTAAGTGCTTGATATAATCAACTAAATGATTTAAATCCCACTCAATATCTCAACTGTTTGCTTAAGCTGATGCATCTCTACAAATCTGCTTCATATACATGTTCTCTGCAACCCACAAATTTTTCTGCAACCCTAAGGCCAGTTGATTCTCTTTACTAGAGAATCCATTGGTAGCATGAGTGTCCTAGCTTGTGTGTCTCTGCATCCTTTAAAAATACCTCTGTTCTTGTGCTTTGAAACCTTTGCTAGGTTTTTTAGCATAGACATTGTTTATGGTACATTTGGTGGAGCTGTTCTAAACGTTTACCTGGTTTTCTCTTTGCAGCCCCTCGCACTTGCCAGCCTCCACTCACAAGATGCCAGAATACAAATATTTGTATTTCTCGATACTTTTTGTGTGATGGAGACAATGACTGTGGGGATATGAGTGATGAAAACCCCACTTACTGCAGTGAGTATGAGAAAACTGCTTCTCATTCTGTGATGCCATCATGCATCATCTCAATGTACTAGCTTGATTGTGAAACTGAGCTTGCAAGTAGATGTGGAAGGCAGTGCTTTAAGATATCATTTGAGGGGTATGAGGTCTCACACCTCAAATGTTTTCTTCTGGAGGCCTGTTACAGTAGGAGAGCCACTTCTCTTAGTGTCCAACGTGTTTTATCTGCAAGGCCTACAGGCAGAATTTGCATATTAAGTTATTATTTACTTTGAATATGATAGTAGTGATGCTAAGTAAAAAGTACTTTTATATCTCTTAATTTTAAGTTTCAGAAACTTATTTAGCAAGTTGATTCATTGAAACTATTTACTGGTAGCTCACCAAATAACTTTGAGGCTATTAGTGTGAATAGATGCGTATTTTAAGAATTCTGTTTGTGGATCCCCTCCCAAGGAAATCATAGTACATCACAATTTTCCAATTTTGTGATTAAAGACTGTGTGGAGGACAGAGTTTAGAATTGGTAATAATGTCTTTTTAATTATTTCATTATAATTCACTTAACTGAAAAAAATCAAGAATTACTTTACATAATTTGTTTTCACATCTCAATGACAGTATACATGTATTATTGGGATAGGCTAGCTTTGAACTCCACTGAGTGTCCTGTCTCAGTCTCTTGAGTAGCTGAGACTGTTCATGTGTCATATTGTACCTGGCCTACTTTGGTATCTATCAAATAGAATTTTTGTTTTGTATTTCTGGAGTGTGAAACAAAAAAATTCAGGGAAACTGGAGAAGTATTTCCCTTATGTCTCTCAGACTCCTCCCTCCCCATAGAAACTTCCATAAAAGGCCGCTTTCCAGGCCTTACCCTTTCTTTCCCAGTTAAGAGATACAGGTAGATAGTCAAGACAGGTAGGAACCTGCTTGTGTTTTGCTCCTGGGTTTCATCTTCTGTCCCTCCTCCAGGAACATTCACATGCAGCAGCAGTGAGTTCCAGTGCACATCTTCTCCACAATGCATTCCACAGTCCTGGTACTGTGATAATACAGACGACTGTACTGATGGCTCTGATGAACCGGCCTCTTGTGGTAAGAGTCAGTAAGCATGACTAGCATAGGAAGAAGCTAGGGAAGCTTGGGCACCTCTACTCACTTCAAATGCTTGAGCCGTGTTACTCGGCTAAGTGCTCGTGCTCTTAGCCAGGAAGCTGAAACCACTCAGATGTTTATCAAAGACTTACTAGTGTGGGCACTGTGGGGAGCTGATCAAAATATGGAGGCTGCTGCTCGGTGCTGATAAAGTGAAATTATATTGGTGATGTCCCCGACAGTGTCTGAGTTGTAGCTGACTCTCCATTGGAATTTCTGAATTTTGGTTGTGTCGTGGCTTTTAAGAACCAAATGTGATTGGATTAATCGCATCTATGGGGAAGAACACATTGTAGAGTGAGGGCATCTGGCCACCTGACTTCCAGGGGCCCGCTTGAATAGCTAGGAGCAGTTGTATGTTGTTTGTATTTGAAGACTGCTCTTTACCTTTGCAAATTTCAAATCTGTATCCATGCACATGTAAAAGTAATTGTAAATATATCTGAAGACAGAACTTTTGTATTGTTTCTTTCTTTTTTTTTTTTCTGGTCTTTTTGGACAGGATCTCCTTGTAGCCCCAGCTGGCCTGGAACTCACTATGTAGACCAGGCTGGCATTGAACTCACAGAAGTCTGCCTGCCTCTGCCTCTGCCTCCTGAGTGCTGGGATTAAAGGCGTGCACCACTATGCCAAGTATTAGCATAGCTTTTCAGCTAAATTCATGCTGTTTCAGTCCCTGTTTTCTCCGAGGCTTAATTCTGTGGTGGATTTTCAATAGTGGTATTTGAAATATTTGGCCAAGTTTTTTTTTCTTACCTCAACACCATAAATTATGTAGGCAATAAAGAGCACATAGAGTTTTGAGTGTCATCGGAGGAAAGAATAACTGTTAGGTGATTATAGGACTTTAAAATTCATCCAAATGTAAGAATTATTGATAAGAATATATGAGTTTCCAAATTCATGGAACAAAAGTTAAAGCAATAGCAGTTAGTACCAAGTGTATGGCATATTTAAATTAAAAATATGGAGTTTATATACTATGTATCTTTATTATAACAATCCAACTAATAATATCCAGATATATATTGTGCCTTTGTACTGTCAAGTCACTATTTTTCTCTGAAACTTTTGGTTCTAATATATGTCTCATTGGTGGTCCTCTCTAGGTGTGTATGAACAAAGGACTCTGTTTATTTCCTATTGGTAACTGCTGTCAAGCTTCCTGGACTGTAAATCACTCTTTTCACTGAGACTTTTTTCTTTTCTTTCTTTTCTTTAGTATACTCTAGGCCAACCTGCAGAGCTAATGAGTTCACATGTGATAATGGCAGGTGTATTTCAAGAAACTGGATCTGTGATGGTGATAACGACTGTGGGGACATGAGTGACGAGGATGGAAGACATCATTGTGGTAAGTGAAGCTGGCTAATTCCTCAGCAGAATCTCACCCAGGGAAACATGGTGAGGCTTTTTGGGTTTGAAGACTCCAATTTTCAGGAAATTCCTGTTTAATTGAATGTATACTGATAGATGGACTGCTACCTGTCTGACATCATCTGCTTACATGGTTTACAATGATGAAAAAATGACTTGGTGTTTGTTTTCTTTCACATTTGACTAATGGAAATACTGTCTTACATTTCTACAGTAGAAGAAGGACATTGGTAACAGCTTTAGTGGCAGGACAGATAATCTCCCCTCCAGTTTCATGTACAACCTAGGGACTAGGGAGCTGAGAAGTTGCAGTATTCATAAGCGGATTACTGAACACAAATTTCCGTTGCCGGCAAAGCATGAAGTTGTTACCCAAAGTGCCTTAGTGGAGTGTCTTTCCTAGTAGAGCAGTAAGGACGGTGGTTTCCTGATGTTTGCACTTGACAGCGAATTCACATGCTATGGCTCTGGTTGTGGTCCACAGCTCTACATATGCACCATCACTGAAATGGGTGGCTAGAAATTACACTTAGGAGAATTGTAGTAACCTCTATCCCCTGCCTTCTGTTTGTCTATTTGCAATGGGGTTCGGTAAAATATTTTATTTTGTAGACATTAATGATTCTGCACCAGCTTGTGTATTCTGTATCATCTTTTGTCTCCCAGTGTCATATTTCTGACAACTCTGACCTCCCAACTACTCTCTTGCTGGGGGTGGGAGTGTGTTTGTTATGTAGTCAAAAAGGCCCTAGCTTCAGAGGAGGAAGACCAGTGTTTAAAGCTCTAACCATTTGTTTTGTTGGTTCTCTTGCTTTGATTTTGAACTTCAGTTTTCTCATCCATCAAATTGGCATTAAAATACCAATCTCATTTTGGGCTTATATGATTACATTGTAGAATCTTAACCACATTGTCAAAATGTAAAGTATTTATTCAAATTTTAAAAATGGGAGTAGTTTTCTGAAGCTTTGAGGGAAAAATATATTCTTATATAACTTATGGAAAACTAAGTGAGATGTTTTACTTCTGAGCCCATAGCAATTCAGATGGAACTTTGGAGGTATTTATGTTATGATCTATTATTACCATGGCTATGTGATTTGTCTTTCTATTTCCATTCATTTTTCAGAGTGTTAAATATTATAAAGCGAAATGATTGACTGTTTTGGAGAGCTCTGAGATGGCTTCTGATTCCTGTCTGCTTGAATTTCAGAGAATAGGAACTGTTCAAGCACACAGTTTCTATGTGCAAATAACAGACCGCCGAGCAGGAGGTGCATCCCCCAAAACTGGGTCTGTGATGGTGATGCAGATTGTGCTGATGCCCTTGATGAACAACAGAATTGTACCAGGAGATCGTGTGCTGAAGATGAATTCACATGTGGCAATGGACGGTGTGTCAGGGAAATATTCAGGTAAATTGGGGATTCAAACGTGTTCCTCCAAACCCCAGCTATCCATGGGGGCCAGGGCTGACTTACATAATGTAAGGCAAAGTGGCTGCAGGACCTAGTGTCCATGATACTCTTGGCTGTCTAAGAAAGTGTTTCCATTATTTTGAAATCAAAGGAGAAAAAAGGGGGAATTTCTTATGGATGAAGTGGCCCAAGAAAGCAAAAGCATCTAGGGCTTATGAAAGCCATGATGTGGCCTACAGAGGACAGGGAAGTGAATGAAGTTAAGTTGATACTAGAAATTTCTTTCTTGAAATGGGTGATCCTCTTAGTTTTCCACCTGGAGTACAGGCACGAGTACAAGAAATGTTTTGCTACAAGAAGAATAACAACTCCAACATGATAAGTGGAGCTTGGCCCTTAGGCTCAGGGTCAAGGAGATGACAGGGAGAGGCAGATATGGGGATCTAAGACCCATGTTCAGCTAAGGAAACAAATGTTACTTGGTGTCATGTGGGAGGGCCAGATCTTCTGTTTTAAAAGTTCAAAGCATGGGTTTTCATATGGTGATTTTAAATGGTGGAAACGTTTTAAATATTTTTACGTATTTTTATTTTATGTGTATGGGTGTATTGCATGTATGTGTGTAAGTACACCTGTGTGGTGCAATGCCTGTAGAGGTATAAAGAGGGCGTCGGATCCCTTGGAACTGGGGTTATGGACAGCTGTTAGCCACCATGTGTGTACTGGGAACTGAACCCAGATCCTCTACTCCAGTGCTCTTAATCGCTGAGCCATCTTTCCAGTTCCATGGAGACATTTTAAAATTCTTTTTTAAATTTAAATGTTTTATTTTTTATATATGTATGTTTTTTCTTCATGTGCCTGCATGCAATGCCTGGGGAGACCAGAAGAGGACATCAGATCCCCTGGAACTAGAGTTATCTACAGTTGTTAGCTGCCATATGGGTGCTGAGAACCGAATCGGGTTCTCTGCAAGAGCAGCCAGTGCTCTTAACTGCTAGGTCATCTTTCCAGTCCCCCAATTCAAAATTCTTAAAATACTATGTGGCCAATTTGAAGACTTCTGTAATTTTTTTGTGATGTGATTTCTTACCACATTCTTCAAATGGGTCTCTTCAAATAAATTATACATTTATAGTGCCCCAGCCTCTTATTACTCTATTTAGTAAATCTTTAGATAGAGAGGAAGTTCAGCAGAAGGCTGATATTTAAATATCAATTCTTAGGGAGTTAGAGAATGATAAAAGGCTTAGCCAAAATAGAGGAACCTTGAAAGGAGTTTATCCACGGGAAAAATTATTTTTGTTGTAGAACTATCTGAGATGAAAATAGGTATTAGGCATTTGGACACGTGGGACTAGAATTGAGAAGAGATATTGCATCCGCTCAGAAAGGTTAAAGAGCACACAGGCATATTGAGAGCACTGGGAACTGTTGGCCTACTACTCCTAGGGAAGAAGATGGAAAGATGTAGAAAGTGGGTTCAAGGTCAAAGCAGCAGAGGTCTGGGACCATTTATTTTAGTGATGGGTGCCCATTCACAGATACTGAGTTATGTCTGGAATACAGTGTGGTGCAGAACTGTGTACAATGGCATCCTGAAGAGGAAAACAAGGTTCTACGAAGTTTGCAAAAGGAGGAGCAGGGGCTCAGCCTTAGAGAATAACTATGACTGAAGAAGCAGTGGGATGTTGCCTAGAATGCATATTTTGTAGCATGACAAAACCCTTGTTGAGGCCCAAATAGCTGCTCCTGAATGGTAGTCTTTGCCATTGACAGTCTGAAGATGCTCAGGAGAAGGCATTGTCTCCTTGTCTCCTTTATAGCGAAGTAGCATTACATGCAAGTTTGTTTGCATTGAACTGAACTGATAGGGCTATGATCTGTGGAGTTTTATTTTGGTCATGAACATGATCCTCTCCCTACATTCTAGTATGCTGTGCTTCTATTTGAATCTTCTGAATTCAGTAGTTAATACTGTCACTCTTAGTAAGACCCGTACATAGGATCTAGGGAGTAGAATTGCAGCAGGTTTTGGTTTTGTTCAGGCTCTGGGTTGCCCCTTGCCTCTTTTTCTGAGCTCTGCCTTTATCCTTACGACCATCTCAAGGCTTCCTTACCAACAGCCTTCCAGACTTTTACTGATTCCAGTCATCTTCTCTTTTTATTCTTTTCTTACATTCCCTTTTCCTCTTTCTTTCTCTTTTTTCCCAATGCTATGGCAGAATAGAAAAAAAAAATATTTCTCTGAAACCTGAGCTACAGGGCCAAGTGGGCTGAACCAGTTTGGTTTGTCTTCAGCTTTCCTCACAGCTCCATGCATGTTGCCCTCTCAACCAGCACTCGGTGTGTCAGTTTCATGGTTCCGTGCATACATTTGTTGGCAGTGCCCTGGGTTGTGGATTGCAGCTGTAGTAGGCAGATGTGGTCACTGACCCGCTGTAAAATTCTGGTGTCTTAATAGCTCACAGGGCTTTGCCCCAGCTCCTATGTCTTCTATGGTTAATTGTTTGTATTGTCAAGCATTAGCTTTACATCCTTAGCCCAGATTTCCTTACACTTATTATGAAATTTTACTGTCACCAGGACCTTATTCAGTAAGTATGACTTTTTATGGGATCCTGTAATAATGTAATGAGGATAGACCAGTATATGGAATTTCAAGAATCTGTATTATCTTCATGATGTCTGGGGACAGTAGGACCCAGAGTAACTCTTAAGGCTGCAGTGCGCCTTCTTCCTTTGCTAATTGAGTGACTTTCCCTCCTTCCTGTCACCTTAAACACATCTCATGATAGATACATTGCAGTAGAATTATCTGAAAGATAGAAGGAATGGGTCTGCTAATACAAACATTGGAAGACAGTTGTTTTTAAAGGACAAATCCAATAATATTATCTTTTATAGGATATCCAACTTACCCTAAGGATTTATACTATTTCTAAATGATTTGACTGAGATATTCCCAGTGCCCATAAGCTATTTCATGAGTTATGAATATATGAATTCTTTTGCTATGTCCATAAACTATGATAGGGTAGGTAAACACAAAATTACAATTTTTTTAAATTAACCTATTATTTAGGGGAAACACCCACATTTTTTATGCAGCCACCATCACTTGGGGAAGTTGTGTGGAATGCCAAATTATGGATCATTCTAGAGTTGGAGATTGGTGGGGATGATGGAGATTTTGGTGGAAGAGGGCTAAGGCTTTGGTGAACTTGTTAAAGTGAACAATCTGCATTCAGGCAGATAGAGGAGAAAGCAAATCCTCAAGTATGTGTGAGTTGAGACTTGACAACCTCTTCAAAATGGTCCTGGGTCTCATAACACAGGTGTGACCGGCACAATGACTGCGGTGACTACAGTGATGAGAGGTCCTGCTCCTACCCGCCCTGCCAGGCCAATGAGTTTACCTGCCAAAACGGACAGTGCATTAATAGGAACTTTGTCTGTGATAATGACAATGACTGTGGAGATGGATCAGATGAGCAAGACCACTTGTGTCACATCCCGGAACCCACATGCCCCCCTCATCAGTTCAGATGTGACAATGGTCACTGCATCGAGATGGGGAAGGTCTGCAACCACATAGATGACTGCTCTGACAACAGTGACGAGAAAGGCTGTGGTGAGTACAGCAAAGAGGTATGGGAGAAGCAGAGGGGGCTGTACAGATTCTCAATCCTTTAAGGCCTGTCAGGACAACTTGTTTAATACTGTTGCTTTCATATCTGCAGGCAAAGATTTCTAGGTATACAAGGTAGGTGCACACACATTAGGGGCTAGTTAGGCAGTCACTGGAGAAAGCAGGCTGTGATTTTAAAGCATTGCTGAAGAAGGTATCCAAAGTGAAGAGAACATGGCGATGCTCTGTGCACTCTCAGAATGACTCACTGTCTGAGTGTCCCTAGATGGACTTCTTGGCTTGCTCTTCATTTCCATCCTTGGGTGCTTGGGAGCATCTCCACACTAACAAACAAATGTAAGTAAGCCAGTTCAAAGTTTATGGAATGAGCCCTGTTTGCTCAGCACCATCTTGAATGCCTGATGTTGACCGTCATGCTCTGCGGAGTTCATTCTTGATCATCCTTCTTCTTTCATGTTGGCATTTCTCGCTGACAAAAATTTAAGTGTTTTGAAGTTGAAACTATATCATTTTGTTTTTTTTCTTCCATTGGTTGTCATGAAATACATTTGCCTAATTGACCCAAAAGTGTGTGTGCGCACGCATGTGTGTGCATATGTGTTTGTGTTTATGCAGAGAAATTCAGATGAAAATGCTATGGAAATATGCAGAATAAAACATCTACGTGTAATATTTGAAAATTTGTAAAAGTAGGTTATTTCCTGAAGTACAAGAAAAATGTTCTGTTTCTACCAAGACTCAAAGAACATTAAATAAAGAAAAATACTTTTTGTATTGTTTGCTTTCTTGGTGTTCTGAGACAGAATCTTCTCTATGGCTCAGGATGAAATTCTGTCAAGCCTCATGCTTTAGTCTCCAAGTGCTGGGATTATAGGCTTGCACTGCCACACTTTGAGTCTTTTAGTTTTTTAAAATAATTTTTCTCTGCCTAAACTATAGGAACCAAATACTCTGTTGCACATAACTCAAATTGAAATGTTTACTTTGAAGAAAACATTCCAGTCTCAAGACAATAGAATCCCTAGCAATCTTGTAGGCATTATTCCTTTTGCAGACAAGGTAGTATATGGACAGAAAATGAATTGTTTAGGGTTACATGGAAACCAGCAGCAGAATTAGGCTCATTGGATCATGGATTTTTGAAGCATGTGAAGTAGTTTTTAAACTATCATTCATTGGTATAGATGGTTTGGGGGATGAGCTTGATCATGTGTCACAAGACCAGCTAGAGGTCTATCTGGTGTTGTGATGTACCTAGTGGTAAGCTCATCTCATCCCATGAGAGGTAGATGTGTGCATTTCTTCCTAGCCTTGATGCTCTGATAGTTGGAGACTGGCCAGAATGTATCACAGCACTGAAATCGAAGATGCTACAATCAGTACTTTTCTCAGAAACCTGTTATTCCAGCACACTGGGGAGACTCTTTTTCTCTTTTTCTTCTCTACCTCTTATTTTATTTTTAAGCTTATGGAGAACTGGACACAGTGGTTTGTGCTGGTACCAGCTACTTGGGAGGCTGATACAAGAGGATCGCTTTATTAGCCTGGGAGTTCAAGGCCATCTTGGGCAACATATCAAGACTCTGTCTCAAAATATAAAGTAATTGTTAAGGAAAGGTTGGCAACCACAGGACTACATGTCATCTTAAGCTTATCAGTTGTATTAATTGTTAAAAACCACTGATGAATGGCTAAGCTAGAATGTGCTGGATGCCTCTATAATTTTGTTCAGATGACTCTTGAATCCAGAAAAGTTGTGATTGCTATCGAGGCATAGCATACTGTTATTGTTCATATAACTGCTGTCAACAGTGTTGCATTGGCATTGTACAGAAATTAATAGCCATATTGGCCTAGAAAATTTAATTTTTCCCCATTTATATAGGCATGGCACACTGTTTTTAAATACGTAAGGTCTTATCAAAGCGAGTTTAGTCATAGACACTAATAAGGCATTCTCTAAATGAGAGGAAAAAAGGATTAAACTAGAGCGGAAATTGAAAAATTGGTGACTTCTGAATAACCCCTGGCCTTTGGAAATCCTAGCAGTTCATCTTTTAGAATGATTCACTAAGAATTGGCATTGTCTAGTAGGAACATTGACTTTGAATGTAATAGTCAGCCCATTGCTGCTATTCTTTAGTAACTGTCATTTGCCTACAGGCATTAATGAATGCCAGGACCCTTCAATCAGTCGCTGTGACCACAACTGTACAGACACCATAACCAGTTTCTACTGCTCCTGTCGTCCTGGGTACAAGCTCATGTCTGACAAGCGGACTTGTGTTGATATTGATGAATGCAAGGAGACGCCACATGTGTGTAGCCAGAAGTGTGAGAATGTAGTAGGATCTTATTATTGTAAGTGTGCCCCGGGCTACATTCGTGAGGCAGACGGCAAGAGGTGTCGACAGAACAGCAACATTGAGCCCTACCTCATCTTCAGCAACCGTTATTATCTGAGAAATTTAACCACAGATGGCAGGCTTTACTCCCTCATTCTGCAAGGATTGAGCAATGTTGTGGCACTGGACTTTGACAGAGTAGAAAAGAGATTGTATTGGATTGATATCCAGAAGCATGTCATTGAGAGGATGTTTCTGAATAAGACAAACAGGGAGACAATTGTAAGCCACAGAGTAACAGGTGCAGAAAGTCTGGCTGTTGACTGGGTTTCCAGGTAAGAAAATGCTGATTAAAAAAACAAACAACTTTGAGTGTGTGTTTATGTGTGTATGATGTGTGTGCTACATTCGTGGTAGGGATGTGGAGGTCAGAGGTCATGCTCTGGTTTGGGTTCTTGCCTTCTGCTTTGTTTGGGACAGGTCTCTGTCTTGTTCGCCACTGCCTGTGCTAAGGTAGCTGGCCCATGAACTTTGGGGATTCTCCTGTCTCTGTAAGAGACCTGAGACGCGGAAGTGCACTACTGTGTCCTGGCTTTACGTGGCTTCTGGAGGATTCATACTCAGGTCCACATACTTGTGTGGCAAGTGCTTTATGCAACTTTGAAATCTGTAAAAAAAAAAAAATGATGTTTTCATCTCAATAGGAAATCATTTCAATCTGGGTTAGTATGTGGATACATTTAATACTCTATATGTGTTTTTGGGGGGGGGGTCTTTTTGAGACAGGGTCTCCCTGTAGCTCCAGCTGTCCTGGAATTCTCACAATGTATGTATTCTTTAGTTGGGATATCAACTTAGAAGAGTCTATAGGAATTGACAGTTTTATTTTTTTTCTTTTTTTGTCTTTTTGAGACAGGGTCTCCTTGTAACCCCAGCTGACCTGGAACTCACTATGTAGACCAGTCTGGCCTTGAACTCACAGAGATCTGCCTGCCTCTGCCTCCCAACTGCTGGGACTACAGGCATGTGTCACTACACCTGGCTTGATGGTTTTATTTTTATGGAGAGAATGTAACAAAGGAAGAAAGAACACTGCTATCCCTAGCCCTTTCTTTCATGATAGTAAGGGATGACCTTTCACTCCCTGATGCATTCAGTCATTTAAAAATGCTAAAGACCCTCTATCTGTCAGATAGAGTAGTAGATGCTAGGGACCTGGAGGTAAACACGGCAGATCCATTCCCTGCTGCATTCCCTGCTGCACACATTTCATGGTAGGGGGCGTTTCTAAGATACTAACTACACTGAAATTAAGTTTTCTCCAAATATCATAAATATTCACTGCCAACCTGAGGGTCTTTGTTTTCTAAGGTGTTTAAATGTGATATGCTGATTTTTTAAAAAATTTATTTACTATTTTTATTTTATGTGCATGCGTGTATTGCCTGCACGTAGGTAAGTGTACCCGTGTTGTGCAATGCCTGCCGAGAACAAAAGAGACTGTCAGATTCCCTGCAACTGGAGTTGTGGATAGTTGTTAGCTGCCATATGGGTGCTGGGATTTGAACCCGGATCTTCTGCAAGAACAGAAGAATTCTTAACCGCTGAGCCATCTCTCCAACCCCCGATATAATGATTTTTAAGAGCTCCATTTTGCACACTGGAACACAGAATGTTCTCAGTCCTCTTTGTTTTTCCAGTAGTGGAGATTGAAAAAGTCTTCACATGCTCGTGAATAGAATCTGATCCTAGGGTCAGTATTTTGACTGGAATGGCAAGAAATTAATGAGAAAACAGGAAACTCATCAGTGTAGAGTGCCCTGTGGGATAGGGTAGCAGTTTCCCAGGACTTGATTTCTGCTTCCTCTTATAATTACACAACCTCGGGCTCTGCAACCTCATTAGGAAAAACAAGAATACTAATAGTCCCTCCTTCTAAAGTTGTAAATTTTGTCTTCCAAAGTCCTTGGTCTAGAAGGTAGGGCCAACCCATGGCCTATGAGCCACTTGTGGCCAAGGATAGCTATGAATATGGCCTACACAAAATTGTAAATTTACTTAAAACATTATGAAACTTAAAAATTTTTTAAAATTTATTTTTATTTTATGTGAATGAGTGTTTTGCCTGCATGTTTTAAGTGAACCCATGTCATGCAGTGCTCACAGAGGCCAGAAAAGGGTGTTGGATTACTTGGAACTGAAGTTACTAATGATTGTTAGCCACCATGTGGGGGCTGGGAATCAACCCAGGTCCTCTGAAAGAGCAGCCAGTGCTCTTAACTTCTGAGCCATCTCTCCAGCATAGAAACAACTTCTCCTCCTCTTCCCCCTCTTCCTCCTCTTCCTCCTCCTCCTCTTCCTCCTCCTCCTCCTCCCTCCCCCTCCTCCTCTTCCTCCTCCCCCCTCCTGTCTCCCTCCTTGTCCTCCTC
>NW_008342016.1:927534-961429 GCF_000622305.1 Nannospalax galili
CCCCTCCTGTCTCCCTCCCCTTCCTCTTCCTCCTCCTCCTCCCCCTCCTCCTCTTCCTCTTCCTCTTCCTCCTCCTTCTTCTTGTTTTGGTAACTCAATTGAGTGGCTTTCAAGTGTGAACCTTGTTCACGGACCGTGTCTTGCTGCAATGCCAAAAGGTTAGACATGCCCCAGAGGCCTAGCATTTAGTAAGTTTTCAACAATAGCCGTTATCATTATTGCTATTACCCTCTGCAAAAAGGAGTTCCTGACCATAGCCATTGCATTCGTCAGGTCCTACCCAGGTACACTGGTGAGGCTTGTGCTTTTATACATTCTCATTCTCATTCTCCTTCCTCAGGCTGAAAAGGATATTGCTGACATAAGAACTCTAGTAAGAACTCCCTATTATGCTGCTATCTTACCAGTTACTTATTTTGGCCTCTTGTGTAGTTAGAACTGGACTAAAACCTCTTACAGACAGGCATTACAGCCTTTTAGAAGGGAAATCATTCTCCAATTAGTATTAATGATCAGATCACGTGATTTGATAACCTTTGATTCTAGGGGTATTAAACCTTTTAGAAGGTTAATTCATATTTATTTTCAAACAATTTTGTTTTAGTTTTAGAGGGTGTACAGGCTCCCAAATCCTAGACTTTCCTGATGCCAGGTTAATGGCTGCCTTATCCTGTAGAAAATATATTGAGTAGCAGTGTATTTTGGCCGGAAATGTCTTAGACATGGTGGTTTCTAAGAGATGGTAATAGATTTCTAAGGTTTCCTAAATTTGATTGAGAAAGTTTTTAAAATTTTTTTTATCTGCTGGCCTATTCTGACAGGGTCAGGGAAGGGTAAAGCTTCTCTCACATTAAGTGTAGTTTCAGGGACCCACTCGCAAGTCTGTCTCATCGACTCTTCTATTTAAACGTGGTCCATGGCACTCATCTCTGTTTTTGCATTTCCTTGGCTGCATGAGCAAAGTAAAACCAGACTCCTAGTGTGAGGGGAGTTCCAGGGTTCCCCACGCGGCATCACTTGGAAGTGAGAATTCTAGCTCTTGTGTCTTCCATTGCCACAAGACCAACTTCCTGTTTTCCAGGTCCCCCCTTTGGTTCGGAAGATATACCTTGTTACAGCTGTGTCTGTGATTCCCAGGGAACTCAGATGGGAAATTGGGTGCTAAACAAGGTAGCCATAAGGATTAAACTCCTGTCTCTCCATTTCAGAAAACTCTATTGGTTGGATACTATCCTGGACTGTCTGTTTGTCTCTGACCTTGATGGTCAACACCGCCGCATGCTAGCCCAGCACTGTATGGATTCGAATAACACCTTCTGCTTCGATCATCCCAGAGGCATTGTCCTTCATCCTCAAAACGGGTATCGTCTCTCTGATGTTGGGCCATTTCCTTCATGTCTTTATTCTACATCTGTCACCAAAAAAGGCACATAGCTGTTTTAGGGCTAGCATCTTGCTGGTATCTATCCTCTGCTTTTCCTACCTGGTCAATGGGTTAACATAAAGGGCAGAAACATGACTTGTTCAAATGATATTCATCAGCTAGCCTCTTGTCTTTGCTGTGACCTATCTTTTTACCTTTTGGAGTCAAATATTTTGGCTGCATGCAAGGAAAATGGTAAAATATTTCCTCAGTGGACTCCTCATGTCAAAGCCACTGAAATCCGCAATCATGTTTATTCTTGGACCGCCTGTGCATTATTCTGTCTTTCTTCTTGTAGATATTGTCATAGCTATCTTTCCTTTCTGAGAGGCTCCATGGGGTGTGGACTCCATTTTTATAAATGGAGAAAAACTATATCTTTTGGCTTCAGGGGATGACCTTCTTTGTTTGTTCCCACAGGCATGTCTACTGGGCAGACTGGGGTGATCACTCATACATTGGAAGAGTTGGAATGGATGGAGCCAATAAGTCTGTGATTATCTCTACCAAGATAGAATGGCCCAATGCTATCACCATTGATTACACCAATGATCTCCTGTACTGGGCAGATGCTCACCTGGGTTACATTGAGTATGTACTTTGAAACATCAGGGTGTGCTTCCAGTGTATTCATTGTGCTTGCATCTTCTAACTGCTCCCTGTATTGGAAATCACTCTGAGCTCACTTCTGTTTTGTAAGACAGGATCTTGTGTAGTGTGTAGCCCATCCTCCAATTCTCTAAGGTAGTCAAAAGGTGGCTTTGAAGGTCTGCTCTTCCTGTCTTTACTCACCTCCCAAGTGCTGGAATTACAGGTGTAAGCTATCATGCCTGGCCTATGTAGTGCTAAGTAATGAATAGGGCTTCATGTATGCTAGGCAAGCACTCTACCAACTGAGCTATATCTTCAGTCTAAGTGGAACTCTATAGAGCACAGAGCTCTATAGAAATAAATAGAGGGAGAGTGAACCTTGAAGTCGTATTGATTAGGGTTTATGGCTTGGTACTTTTGCTTATTTTTTACCATCTAGAAAATAGACTAGGGGACTGGAAAGATGGCTCTCCAGTTAAGAGGGTGTTCTGCTCCCAGGAACCTTGTTGGGTGGCTTACAATCACCTATAACTACAGCTCCTGAGAAGTGAGGCTACTAGTCTCTTCTATGGCAGTCAGCTCAGTGCTCAGCCTTTTAAATTCCCTATTCCTTTACCTTGTTTTCCCACCCAAATCGATAATAAACAGATTTCAGTAGGATTTTGAAGAAAGGAAAAGAACAAGGATATTGGAAAGATTTTCCCCAAAATGCTCTGGTGCATTTGTTGAAGTATGAAGAATTATTTTATGTAGCAGTACTGTCTTAAAATTTATTTCAATATGATAAGGCATTGGAATGTTAACACAAGATTTTTTTTTTCTCCAGAGCTGGAGATTGAACCCCAGATCTCTATATACTAGATAAATACAGAGTTCTTTAAAAAAGTGTGCTAAATACTATACTACTCAATTAAAAGTTCTTATTAAAAAGCTATATTATAAGCTGGGTGTGGTGACACATGCCTTAATCCCAGAGACAGGTGGATATCTGTGAGTTCCAGCCCAGCCTGGTCTACATAGCAAGTTCCAGGGCAGCCAGAGCTATATTAGTAACCAGGCAGTCCATGCTCATTTGGAGACACTGCTAGTTATGGTCTATATGGAACATAGTGAGATCTTCGTGATGGCATGCTACACTTAAAATCTTGGAAGTGCATTAATTTAGAAGAGGCAGTTCAAAGGCCTTGGTTTGGTCACCTGGTGACGCAAAAATGACCTGGGTGTCATTTACCCATACCCTTCTCAACAAAGGGAAAGTGAGTCTTATTTGGGGATTTTTTTTTGAGGGGGGAAGTTGGTTGAGGTAGGATTTTGCTATGTTTCAAGGCTGACTGGAACTTGCTATGTAGTTTAAGCTGGCCTCGAACTTAAATACTCCTGCCGCCGCAGTGCTGGGCCACAAGCATGTATCACCATACCCAGCTAGATATTTCCAACACAGCATAGCTAACATGTTTCTTAGCTTATTCTATTTCCTGTTTGAATTTTAAGATCAGTTCCAAAATTTTGAAATATAAAAATATCAGTATTTTAGAAATGACTTTTCACATAGTCTCATAGTAATGCATGAGACATTGCAACTAATAGAACTTGGAAATATGCTTATGGGTACTCTGGGTCATCTTGAAATCAGGGAATCTTCTCTAGAAGTTTATTCATCTGCAAAAATATTCATTCATTGCACTTGTTGTGGGATTAATAATAAATGTTCTGCTGGCATATGCAAAGTTAACCCTGCAGGCTTATGAGCAGAGCTCCTTGCCTCTGCCTCTCAAGGGCTAGGATTACAAGGATGTACCACCATGGTTAGAGAAATATAGCTCAGAATTCACTGACAGTCTTGTTGTTGCCTAGAAGCTTCTTTCCTAGGATGTTCAGAAGATGGAATTCCAACTTTAGTTCACTTCCCTCATGTCTTCTTCCGGTGATCTAAGAAGCAAAAATGATCTTCACCATGGGAAATCAAAAGGGTGCTTGATAGAGAGCCCAACCTCTAACAGCCATAGCACAGCAGCAGTGGCTGGGAATTGGTGATTCTGCCAATTTCTGTGGCTATTCCTATTTTTTGGCATTGATTCTAGGCTTTTACATCATTTGTTCAACTTAGCTTTTGCTTTCATTAGAGACTAAGAGGGACAGAGTTTTGTTAACTGGGTTAGTTTACTTATCTGAAGGACAATAGAGGAGAGTGGTTGTCCTCACTGACTGTCTTCCTGCTGCCAGGTACTCTGATTTGGAAGGCCAGCATCGACACACAGTGTATGATGGGATACTGCCTCACCCCTTCGCTATTACCATTTTTGAAGATACTATTTTTTGGACAGATTGGAATACAAGGACAATTGAAAAGGGAAACAAATATGATGGGTCCAATAGGGAGGTGTTGGTGAACACAACACACAGACCCTTTGACATCCATGTGTACCATCCGTACAGGCAGCCTATTGGTGAGTAGGTGATTGTGGACTTTGGTATAGTTACTTTAGGGTATCTGTTATGTTTTACAAGAAGCTCACTGATGCTTGTTAGTGATTTCTTTAACATTGCTGAGAATCAAAAGGAGCTTGTTTCGCTACCCTTTATGTGCTAGATAAGCACTCTGCCAATGGGCCGCATCTCCATCCCTTAGTTTTTTTTTATTGTAGCTCAGGCTGGCCTTGAACTAATGATCCTCTTGCCTCTGCTTCCCAAGTGTAAGGATTATAGGCATGTCCCTGTCATTTTCCCATAATTACTTAATCTATTTTGGTAGGAGAACTGATGTATTTTTTTTTCTGGTCTTTTTGAGACAGGGTCTCCCAGTAGCCCCAGCTGGCCTGGAACTAACTATGTAGACCAGGCTGGCCTTGAACTCACAGAGATCTGCCTGTCTCCACTGGGATTAAAGGTGTGTACCACCATGCCCAGCTGACATTGTATTTTTTAATCAACTAATCCTATTCCTGTATTCTAGAAGATACTACTGGCCAGAAAAGCATGCCTTAGTGTCTTATAAGCTAGAGAATTTGTTTTTCTTTGTGGGTCTATATTTTTCTTCACAAGATTAAAGCTAATGTTTTAGAAATAATCTGGCAGAGATTTGGAGTGTAATTTGGGGATGGACTGGCTTTGCTGGGCCTGTTTTCTTTTGCTAAAAACATATAACAGACTAAACTAAGGAAAAATGGGACTTGGCAAGATAATTGAGCATTAACATGAGCATTAACATTGAGCATTAACATTATTCATATGGTCTTATTGGAAGCTCAAGTTAATCTTTATCTCCAGTGATGACTGAGAAACTTAAGATACTGTTCAGTGTATCCATGCATGTTTCTGGTGGCCAAATTTCTGTTTCCTAAATCATTAGGATGAGGGAGAATTGATAGTGTCTGCTAGAAATTTAACTCATACTTGGGATGTAGCAAATGCAAGCTAAGTTTCCTGAGTACTCTCCCAGGACTTCAAGAAACATCAAAAGTACCATTTGTCCTATTAAACTTTAGGCAGAGGATAAAACTAGTGTTATGATTTTCTTTTTGCCAAAAGGTGATTTATTCAGTGTCAAGCTGTGCATCCAGCTAATCTGTATTTGACACCCAGAGCACAAGCCTATGCTTTCTTCCCTTTTCTGTATGTAGTGAACAATCCCTGTGGTACCAACAATGGTGGCTGTTCTCATCTGTGCCTCATCAAAGCAGGGGGGAGAGGATTTACCTGTGAGTGTCCTGATGACTTCCAGACCATTCGGATGAGAGACAGAACACTTTGCATGCCCATGTGCTCCAGCACCCAGTTCCTGTGTGGTAACAATGAAAAGTAAGGCACCATTCCCCTCCCTCATGCCTCATCTCCCATCCCCCTGCCCCCATATATTGAACTTAGAGGCAACAGATGTAGGGGCTTTCTTTTTTCCATTTCCTTTCAGGTATTTTCTTAGTGGGTAACTCAGACTGGCCCAGAACTCATTATGAAATCCACGCTGGCCTCTAACTCACAGCAATCCTCCTGTTTCAGCCTCCTCAGTGCTAGGATTATAGGTATGAGTTTTCTGTGAATGGAAAGTTTGGTTATTTAGTTTGGCTGATGTGGTGCCCACTCAGTCTCTCAGTCTCCAACTGTCAGCTATATGCCTTCCTAGAGTGAAATGAACTTATAATGAAAGTGACAATGCCTACGCAAATTTCCTTAAAGAAGGAGAAACAGTTCCTGATTTTGAATATATTACCCTGAGGATAGCATTTAAGAGGGATATATTGGGGCTGGAGAGATGGCTCAGCAGTTAAGAGCACTGGCTGCTTTTGTGGGTTTGATTCCCAGCACCCACATGGTGGCTAATAACCATCCGTAATTCCAGTTTTAGGGGATCTAATGCCCTCTTTTGACATGGGTGCACTTAACATGCAGGCAGTACACTCATACGCATAAAATAAAAATAACAAGACATTTTCAAAAAGAGATATATTATCTTATCTTACCAATTATCATATTTTTGTACTGGAAGTCTAAGTCTCCATCTCCATGTGGTTACCTAAAAACTTACTAAAGGCACTGCTCAGTGTCTCAGTCCATTAGCAGCAACAGTTCTTTTGCCTCTCTTTCCCACATCCATATGGCAGCTCGTTAGTTACCTGTGTTAGGGCTTCAAGAATTATTTGTTCATATTCACTTGTGAACATCTGTGTTAGCTCTGAAATGTGACTACAGATTATTTCTGTATCAATGGTCGCAGGCCATGATCGCTAAAGAAGCTGAATCCAGAGTCAGGGGGAAAGCAGCATCAATGCAGAACCTCAAATTTGAGATGAATATTATTCTGGAGATTAAAGAAAATGGAGATTAATAATCTAGAAAATAAATATTTTGATGAACATACATGGTATTAGATAGCATGGCATGTTGAACGAAGTATGTAGCAGGTCTCCTTCCTCCTCCCCTCCCCGTCCCTTTCTCCTCTGAGTCCCAGGTGTGTAGCCTCTCCCTTACCAGTCTCTTTTCTTCCTTCATGACACGTGTTCTTCCCCCCATCTTTCCTTGTAATTTTCCTGAAAGTTTCATATTTTCATTTTTCTGTGTAGCTGAATAAAATTCTATTTTGTTTATATGCCACATTTTCCTTATCCATTCAGCTACCAATGGGCAGCTAGGCTAGGTCCATTTCCTTGCTCTCATGAATAGAGCAGCAAGAAATATGGATGTACAAGTATCTCTGTAGCGATATGTGGAGCTGTGTGGGTATATGCCCAGGAGTGGAATGACTAGGTCATATGGGAGTTCTGGTCTTAAATTTTTGCCATACTGCTTTCCATAATGGTAATACTACTGTACTTCTACCAGAAGTAAACAAGGATTCCTCTTTGCCTTCATCCTCACCAGCATTTTTGTTAGATTTTTTTTTGATGATAGCCATTCTGACTGGGTTGAGGTGGTATCTCAAAGTAGTTTTAATTTCATTTCATTAAATCCATTTGCTGGTTGGTAGTTTTGCTTTTAGGGTGTTTCATTTTTGCAGGTTTTTTTTTTTTTTTTGTAAATTCTGGATAATAGCCCCTGTCTGAAGAATAGCTGGTAAAGATTTTCTGCCATTCTGTGGGCTCTATTTACGGCTTATGATATGACCAATTTTGGAGAAGTTTCCATGTGAGTCTAGCATATATCTGTCATGACATAAGCATTCAACAACCATTAGTGCCTTCCAGTTCTTCAACAAATATGTAAATGTCTTTTATCACCTTGGCAGATGGGCTCCGTCATTTGCTTATATAACCACAGCTCAAGGCTCCCCCGAAGGAATTTCATCATCATAACCAAACTGTATTTTCAGTGTCTATTTAGGGCTCAGCTAATCTATTGTAGCTTACCAAATGACCTTTTCTCTGAAAATGTACCACAGTAACTGAGATTTACTGGATCTTTTCTGGCTTTCACAGAACTCATATATGGCATCCGTTGGGGGCTCAATGTTGATTTCCTCTCTGCAGATAGGTATTGCCCACTCCTCTGGCCCCCAGTGAGTCTCTATAGAAGGGCTTTGATTTCTCTGTGCAGGTGTATTCCCATCTGGTGGAAATGTGATGGACAAAGAGACTGCTCTGACGGCTCCGATGAACCAGACCTGTGCCCACACCGTTTCTGCCGCCTGGGACAGTTCCAGTGCAAAGATGGCAACTGCACCAACCCCCAGGCCTTGTGCAATGTGCACCAGGACTGTGCTGATGGCTCTGATGAAGACCATGCACTCTGTGGTATGTTGGTTTCCTTTCTATCTGCTTTCCCTGCTTTGGCAGTTTGTTATGTACAAAATGGTGGATTGTAGGGTTTCCAACTGGTTCAAAATCCTAGGGGAAAACTTAGGGCCCATCCTGTATCTATTTTTACAGAGTTTTAAAAATTAGGTCTTCTAAAGTCAATCTACAAAGCAAATATTGAAGTTGATGAATTGTCTAAATGAGTGCTTTTTTGCCCTATGAGGCACAGAATCCCTCTGTGAGCTAACATTGAGAAGAAAATGAGGAATTCCCCCTTCCCATTTTAGGCAAAGACTCAATTGCAATATTTATTTTCATTTTTATTATAAAGGAGCCCCCACTACAAACTAAAAAGAGCACAGGAACAGTAACGTTAATGACAAAGTTTGAAGATCATTGTTCAGGAGAAGATGTGTTTAACCATGTAGGGGATTTAATCACTGGTCCTTAATTCTGCATAAAGAAAAAAGGTGCATAAAAACTCAGATTATAAGAATCAAAGAGTAACTCTTCACATAGTGGTAATAGTTAACAATTAGCAAACTAGAATTTCAACCCCAAGTCACACTGTGTGAATTCACTGTGTGAATTAGGAGTGCCCATTCTTGATAGTGCCTTAGCTAGTAACTAAATGCCCTATTTGCAGATCATCACCGGTGTGAAGCCAATGAATGGCAATGTGCCAACAAGCGTTGCATCCCAGAAGCCTGGCAATGTGATTCAGTGAATGATTGCCAGGACAATTCAGATGAAGCCACTTCCCACTGTGCCAGCAGGACCTGCAGACCTGGCCAGTTCAGGTGTAACAATGGTCGCTGTATTCCACTGAGCTGGAAGTGTGATGTAGATAATGATTGTGGAGACTACTCAGATGAGCCCATCCATGAATGCTGTAAGTTTCTGTGGGAGGGACCATGTCTAACCAGAGGAAGTGGATGCGGGAGCCTGTCTGTGGATGGGAGAGGGCACAGAGCCCTCTGCTTCAGCCCCAGGGGATGCTCTCTGTCCATCCTGTGAACTCCAGCACTACAAGATAAAGCATTGCTGAGTGGCTTACATTTATAAACAGACCCTGTTCCCAAAGTGGCCAGTACCTCCTCCTGATACACTGAGGATCTAGTCATGTAGAATATGATAGCAAGGACTTGCATTTTGCATATCTAGAACTTTCTCATTTGAGAAACATTGTGAAGTCATGTGCATGGTCACTTTACTACTTATGACAGAACTAGCACTTTAATTTGGGGTTTTTACTCAAACCAGGTACATGCTCCTTCATCCCCAAACTATATTACAACACTAGTGAATGGTACTGTGTTGACAAGAAAACTTAGGGCTCTATTCTGCTCACAGTAAACACATCTAACAAAGATGCCTGTTGTTAGAGTCAGTTTAGTGAGTACCAGCTCCATGTCCTCAGTATGAAAACCAGGGAGGAGCCTTCAGGTGCCATTTCCAGTAGGACTGAGGCTTCCACCTCTCTCTCTCTTTTTCCTTTTCAGTGACTGCTGCTTACTCCTGTGACAACCACACGGAATTCAGCTGTAAAACAAACTACCGCTGCATCCCACAGTGGGCTGTGTGCAATGGTTTTGATGACTGCAGGGACAACAGTGATGAGCAAGGCTGTGGTAGGAGGGGCTCCAAGGGAGTAGGGGAGGGGCAGGAACCCTCCGTGCCAAGTACTGCTGTGGTAGGAGAGATGAATAGATTTTTCACATCCTTTACCTCTGCAAAAGGATCACCTCTTGATTCTTCTAATGACAGGTTGCATTTTTGTACAAGTTCACAACATTATCCAGGGAATTTAATTCATATCATCTCAAAGGCATATCTGATTTCATTAAGATGTGAGGAACTTGTATAATTTTCCCTAAATGTAGGATCTTTATTTATACTTGACATTTAAATGGCTTGTCTAATCTTATAGATGGATTGAAATTGATAGAAGGGACTATATATTTCCAAAGAGATATTTCTGAATCAGAATGTGTCTTACTTCAGGGTCATCATATTCTGAATGTCATTTTGATGTTTCTAGCCACCCATTGCATAGCTGTAGGCACCTTCTCAACATGGAATGAATTTATGGACAAAAGACTAAATGAATTAGTGGAAATTGTCTAAGTTAGGTATATACTGTCACTTGAAAGTGTCTGCACTTGTGTTTGACTTAGAAGAAAAGTAAGAAAAATAGTGGGTTATTTTAATAGCATCGAGTTTAAACTGCTAATGGAAATGTGATAGAAATGTTCTATTTACTCGTGGTATCATTTTAGCCTTGCACTGTCGATTATAAACCAGATGCCACTTTATTTTTGGAATTGTCTCTATAAAAGGTAACAGACCTGTTTTCAATTGAGAGTATAGGATCAGTTTAGCTTAAAGAGTTGACAAGAATGTTGCCGGCATTCCTCTCTGAGGGCTTTGAGAATATGGAAACACAATTCTCAGATGGTCTCACAAGGAAGCCAATACTGCTTGGGGCATTCTTGACCTTGGCTTATGAAATCTTGACAATGACTGTGCTCTACAGAGTCAAGGCCATGTGATCCTACTGGGGATTTCCGCTGTAAAAATCACCAGTGCATCCCTCTCCGCTGGAAGTGTGATGCCTATGATGACTGTGGAGATAACTCAGATGAGGAAAACTGTGGTGAGTGCTCAGGGCTGGCATGTCTGCTCTGTCTATGATCCACCCCTCTGTGGCATTCAACCACAGAGGGTGGGAGGACAGCTCTTGGTGCCACCTTCTCTGTGGCTTTGGATATACATATTTCCTTCTGAAATGCTTATAAATCAAGCTTTGGCAGAAGGCTATGGAGGAGGTTAGTTAGGAGAATATTTGATCAAGTGTATCTTTGGTCTGTTGAATTTATTTTCTTAACTTTTTTCTAAAATAAATGAGAGTAAGACAAATGACAAATAAAATAAAATACAGGGGGAACTGGAGAGTTGGTTCAGCGGTTAAGAACATTGGCTATTCTTGCAAAGGACCCAGGTTCAAATCCCAGCATCCACATGGCAGCTAACAACTGTCTGTAACTCCAGTTCCAGGGGATCTGATGGCCTCTTCTTTCCTACATGATCATTGCACAACACAGGTGCACTTACATAGATGCAGGCAATACATGCATACACATAAAATAAAGGTAATAAATAAAAAAAATTAAAAATAAAACAGGGAGAATATCAGGAGGAAAGAAAGGTCTGACCCTACTTGTATTTACTGCAGTGGATGACTTTTAGAAGGCTGATTCTAGCTCCCATCTTCTAGTAGAAGATAGGATTACCAGGAATGAGGCTAAGGGAAGGAAGCCATGTGGCTTCACACTAAACTCACTAGTCCATTTTGAGTGACCAGGTGTGTTTGCAAAACAGCCTTGGTAAAGCCCACTTGAGCACCTATCATTGACTTCTGTTGTATTTTCAATTTTAACTTTTTTAAATGAAATACTTTTCAACTTTAGTTACCTTTTGGAAGAAGTGATCAGCATTTTCCAGAGACAGTTGAGAGAATTAGGGTATTGATTAAATCTACAAGTATCAGTAAGCTAAAAACTTACACAAAAGGCAGTTCAATTGGCACTTCCCAAGCTTTGTGGAAGGCTGAGTGAGAAGGATCACAATTCAAGGTCTTCCTAGGTCACACTATGAGTTCAAGGCCAGTCTTGGAGAAAGAAAAAAGGAAAAAAAAAATGGTGAGGGTAGAGCTGAGATAATAGCTCAATGGTAGAATGCTTACTTAGCATGTGTGAGGCCCTAGGTTCAATCCCCAGTACCACCAAACAGCACAAAGTTAATTTTAAAAAAGTTAATATTGAGTCTCATAATAGGTCAAATCACCTTTAGATGAAATTCTTAAAGGCCATTCTTCATGTACTTAAAGTTAAGGTAGAAAGTCCTATGAATAACTTGTCCATGCAGACCTCTAGGGCTGGATCACAGAAGAGAACTGGGTATCCAAGGACCCTGGGCAGCAACCAAGTCTGTGTCCAGGGTGAGATTCTTGGTGCACCCTGATGGCCATGTGGCTTCCCTTTTCAGCTCCTCGGGATTGCACAGAGAGCGAGTTTCGTTGTGCCGATCAGCAATGCATTCCCTCTCGATGGGTCTGTGACCAAGACAATGACTGTGGAGACAACTCGGATGAACTGGATTGTGGTAACTATCAGGGAATATTATAGAAACTTATGCTATGATAGTGTAGGGACTTTGAACTACTGTTGACAAAATTCTTTGCTGTGAAATTATGTATGTGATTTATGTAATATGTAACAGTTCACCTAACAGTATCTTCTGCGATGCATTTTCTTTGCTTTTATTTTCAATCAGTCATGATAGGAGAATGGGAAGGGATTTCTTTAAGTTTCATTTTAATTTAGACATTACTGAGGAGCAGACTTTCATCTACAAACACGTTACTCTTTTAGGTTTGCACAGAAGGCCGCCTTAGTGTAGAGGTCAGAACACTGGGAAGGGAATCCTAGTTCCCAAGTAATTTTTATAGCTTATTCCTGATTAAATGTTGGCCTTCAGAAATATCAGGGAACCTTGAAATTTGGGAAATTTTGATTCCCAATGAAAGACTCAAGAGCTGGGGGATAAGGGTGACATCTCTATTGTGAGTAGAGAAAGTAAGTTTTGAGTTTTTCTGTTCTGCTAACTACAGTTGTAGGCTTGTTGTGAGCCAGGCACAGAGTAGTCATAGGAACTTGATGAAATCTTTATTGTACTCCATGTACATAACTAACACCTGTCTAAAAATGATGAGATCTTATGGGAATGATGATCTTTTCTCTTCAGAGTTGAAGACCTGTCATCCTGAACATTTTCAGTGTTCAAGTGGACACTGTGTGCCCAATGCATTCAAATGTGATGGAAGACCAGACTGCTTTGATGCCTCTGATGAATCTACTTGTCGTAAGCTCCTGCTCATTGTAGTTCTGTGTACTTGGGTGCATGGGTATGGTAATTTAGATACCTCCTTTCTACTTCTTAGATTGGAAAGCCACTAATATATTCTATTTAGCATATTATGATAATTTTCAGTTTTCTTGGGTTCATTATATTTCAATATTTAACAGTAGACTAAGTAAGAGTCCCCAGTTGTTTGCAGTGACTGTTCAAGTACATCTTATTTACAGTATTTTGAATAGAAAACATATTAAGTAGTCCGTGCTAACAAGCTATGTATGATTAAATATTATACAAAACATTAATTGGATAAAAACATTTCAGGTAAAGAAAGCTCAAGCTATGAATTAACTAGTATAAAAAACTTGGGCTGGACTGGGCTGGGTGTGGTAGTGCATACCATTAATTCCAGCATAGGCAGAGGCAGGTGGATCTTTGTGAAGCCAGTTTGGTCTACATAGTGAGTTTCAGGTCAGTTGGGGTTACAGTTCAAACAAACAAATAAATAAACAAACAAAAACAATCAAAAAAACCCCCACAAATAAGCAAACAAAACTTAAGCTGGGAATATACAGCATTAAATTTTTTCTAAATTGCATGATGACATGAAAATTATTAAAAATGAAAAATGAATACTCACATTTTAGTTTATATGAACCACTGAGTAAATACTTAACTGTTGATAGTGACTTACAATTGATATTGTTGATGATGTAGTTATTAACTCTTAAAGTTAGCTTTCAAAGAGACAGGGAAAGCTCCTTCTGATGCAGGTGGTAAATTGCGCTTGCCCATAGAGACACAGTGCAGTGCTTTCCCTGGAATGATTCATGTCACTGAAAACTGTCTTTAAGACATATCCCTTTAGAGTCTCAGGGTAAGCTACAGCACAGAGATGAATAAGGAGGGAGCTATAACAGAAAGAGGTGAGGGAGACCTAGAGGAAAAGCCTTCCCTAAAAGGTACGTTTTTACATATGTGTCCCCTTCTCGCCAACAGCTACTCGTTTTCCCAACGGTACTTACTGCCCAGCTGCCATGTTCGAGTGTAAAAACCACGTGTGCATACAGTCATTTTGGATATGTGATGGAGATAATGACTGTATCGATGGCTCTGATGAAGAACTTCACTTGTGCTGTAAGAGGGAAAGGGGTGGACTGAATGGAGGTTGTTTTGTCTGGCAAAATCTGCTTGCTCCTTACATGCAGTGTGTGAGTCTGGAGGGCCGTTGTACAGTTCTGAGGTCTGAAACCTGGTCAGTCCCTGCTCTTGCTTTCTCAGGCTATCTGGAGACTTTCAACATTCATGATTTTAAACAATTTCTTCAAGAGAAATCTTACTTGGAAACCCAGAGTGCTTTAAACAGGAGTAGGTCTTTGGCTGAGTCTGAGGAGGGTAAATTGCAGCTCTCCTGCTCCATTCTTGAAGTTCTGTCCCCAAGTCCCTAAAGCCTCCTCAAGTACTTGTAGGAAGTCTGAAGACATAACCCTGACAGCAACTTCTCCTTAGTATCATAATTCTAGGCCATCTAGCTCTCTTTTCCTGTATGACATGTACTTATTTTTTAAAGGAGTGAACTCCAGTTTGTGTACAGGATAAGATAAAATCACATATTCCAATCTCAGGCTTGCTTTAGGTCTACTGAGGCAGAATCTGTAAGGATCTCTGGGAGACTGAGGCCAGTCCGGTCTACATAGCAAGTTCTAGGTCAGCTCGGGCTACAGGGAGATGCTGTCACAAAAAAAGCTCCAGAACTTTTTGGTTTGGTCTCCTGGTTGAGAACTTTTCTTTTAATCATTTTACTAAGTGTTTTGAGTTACTGGAGAAAAGCAAGGGCAGTAGTTCTCACAGTATCTTCCTTGCTGGATAGGGATGTTTATCACTAGGGAATCCTTGCTGGGTTCAAGGGGTCCAGGAATCTATTCATGAGTAAACTTTCCATGTGATTCTGATGTGAGCTGAAGTTTTAAGACTTTATGTTAAGCTCTCAACACGGGAGAAGGAACCTCAGGAGCATTTTTTTTTTTTTTGGAGCTCTTTCTGAGCTCCCATCTGACTTAGGTATAACTTGCTTCTAAAGCTCACATTGTCTCTTCCTTACAGTCTTCTATTCATTTTCAGTGGAGAGATCTGATCACTGAAAATGATATATCAGAATATTTCCTTCCCTCCCTGAGAATGGTAATGAGTGTCTATTGTATTTTCACAATGGTATTCCAACATTTTTCTTGACATTTTCTTTGTTGTTAGTAATTAGCTATGCTTCTTATTTTATTTTTAACTTTATGAACTTTAGGTCTTAAGCATGAAAAATTAAAAAAAAAAACTTAGGAAGTTATTTATCCATAAGACATAATACCCATAGCTGGTAAACTTAAATTTTAGAGAGCTGGGGATATACACAAAGCATGCACACACATATACACATTCATATACTCACAAAAGTGTTCAACAATGTTTTCTTGTCATTTACAACAAATTATTCTTGCAGTAGTTCTACTGACAGTACTTTCAAGAATGATCTGACCTTTTCCCCACAAAGGAGCCTCATTGTAAGTCTTTTCTTTTGGCACAAAGCCCGAAAATAAAAAAGCCCAGGTCCTCCATATGAAAGAGCAGGTGTATTGTGGAATTCACAGTACTATGCATACAGGTGTCTTAGCTTCTTTTTTTTCCGTGATAAAATACTTTCTCTCTTAGCTCACAGTTACAGCTTCCATTCCATCCTGGCAGGAAGTCACAGTGGCAGGAACAGCTGGTCACATTACATCTGCAATCAGAAGAGAGCAACAAATGCCTGCATGCTAGTGTTCAGCTCACTTTTTTGAATTTTATACAGTCCAGTTCCCTTGCTTAAACCATTCCTGCCTTCAGAATGGTCTGCCCACAATTAAGATAAGTCTTACCATATCAGTTAAGCAATCAAGATAGTTTCCCAGAAGGAATTCTCATAGTCCCATCTCCCAAGTGATTCTAACTTCTATCAAGTTGATCATTAGCACTAACCATCACAATGAAGTTTATTGAATTACAGAGGACTGTGTCACCAGTATGATACAATTAAGGGACCTGGGTATTACTCTTGCACTCTTCAGAAGCAAAATGAATCAGTTTGTGAGATACCAATTTTAAATGGAAGCAGTAAAGGAATTCAGCAAAGAAAATTCATCACAGAACAACATTTTATTAAAGACTCAATGACAGTCACAATTAGAAGGATAAAACAGTACCTTCTGACTGCAAGGATAAGAACCCATGTATTGTCCTCCTGGCTTGTCCAGCCTCATGACTACTTTATAAAGGTCTCAGATCTACCATAAGTAAAGCCAATATGTAAATTCAGTTCCTTCTAGAATGAAGTTCCATGAGAATAAGGACTGTGTCTTGAGACTCAAGCTGTGTTTGTCAATTAATTAATCAAATGAATGAATGGTGAATGAAGTGAGGCTGCTGTTATTGCCTAGCCTGGTCGTTTCAGACATTGTCACTTCTACTCTTAATTTGAAATTTTGTTTTCTATCTTTCAGTCAATGTTCCGTGTGACCCACCACATCGTTTCAGGTGTGACAACAGTCGCTGCATTTATGCTCACCAGCTGTGCAATGGTGTGGATGACTGTGGAGATGGAACTGATGAGACCGAAGAGCACTGTAAGGAAGAGGCAACAGGGAGGAAAATCAACATCTATATAATTATATTTTTATTTTTTTGGTCTTTTTGAGGCAGGGTCTCCCTGTAGCCCCAGCTGGCCTGGTACTCACTATGTAGACCAGGCTGACCTGAAAATCACAGAGATCCACCTGCCTCTTTCTCCTGAGTGCTGGGATTAAAGGCATGTGCTACCACACCCGGCCAGATCATTATTTTTAAAAGAACTATAATATATTTAATCCAGATTTTTAGTGTTCTGCTGATCATGGGCAAAAAGGAATCCTGTATATATGAAATACATTCACTTTTTTAGAAAGAGTCACAGGAAATAAAAAGCCTTTGTATTTCTAACCATAAGTTGATGAATATATCTTACTTCTATTTAAAGCATTATAAATTAGTTTTCTTTCACATATCAGTCTGAATAAAAGAAGCAAGATAAATAAATGTACTTTAAAATAGTCACTTCTGGAAGTATATTTAAAATGCCAAGCCTAGGACTTTTCTCCTTAACATTTTGATGAATTGAAAACTGAAATTTAATTTTGGACTCATTCTTCTCACTATAAAAATATTACACATAGAAAATCATATACCGGTTACAATTCTCTTGAATTATATTTGAATTAATACTTAAAATTCATGTTTAAAGTCTTAGTCAGGGCTGAACAAAAGGCAGAGGACCCAGCTTCAATTCCTAGCACCCACATGGCTGCTAACAATCATTCATAACTCCAGTTCCGGGAGATCCAATGCCTCGCTGACCTCCAAGGGCATTGCAGGACACAGGTGTACCTATACACATGCAGGCAATACACTCATTCATACATGGAAAAATAATAAACAAAATATTAAAAAAGTAAAAAAATCAGTTCTTTTGAAAAATGTCTCAGACAGTCCCAGTGTTTTGACATATTTGGGCACATACATCTCTCAGGAACCTAGCAGGCATTTGACCTATTTGCTTCTTGGTTCTAAAGGTTAACCCTACTCAATGTTCCTTTTGAGGCAGCTCTGAGATCTGCCTTGTTTCTTGTTCTCTCTCATGCACCTTTGGATCAGTTCATGGCCACTTACACTCAGGTCATTTAAGAAGGAGAAGGACATTTAGTCCAGTTAAGAGGTTTTACTTGGCCTTTACATTTCAGAACCTTTCAAGCTGAGGCTTCTTCCTGCTTAGGAATTAGATGCAGTCAGGTTTTCCCATACTGCAAAATGTTTGGCTTTTGTTTTCTTGCATTTCTGCCTATACACCAACTAGTTCTGCACTGAACTTCTGTCTTCTTACACACCCTTGCCAGACCCATGAAATGACAGCCCAAGCCCATTGCTAGCATTCTATTCTCTAACCTCTTTCCTCAGAATGTCAAGTTCAGTAAGCACACAATTTGCCTTCCAGCTTTCCTAAGGTGATAGCTTCACCAGATGCTTTGCCATTTCATAACCTGGATCTGACTGATAAGCTGATGCCAAATATTTTAGGTTTTTTATTTGGAAAGATTGTGCTTCTCTCATCACTCTATATTATTCAGGGTAATTAATACTGCTGCAACCAACAAATCCCCCAGTCTTGGTGGTATGACATAACAAAGATTCCTTTCTCATTTGTGTGAAGGACAATATAGCCTGCACAGCATCATCCATCTTGTAGCTGTGCCCCCTAACATACCTGACTTCCAAGTTTAAAGCAGCAGTACGAGAGACAACTTGAAGGCATATGGGCTTTTAATTGCTTCAGTCCTCAGGTGACATATGTCACTTTCAATTCACAGTCCATTGGCTAAAATGGGTCACTCAGTCCCAACCTAGCTGCAAGGGAGCCTGGGAAATGTAGAGAAGCATGCATTTATTAGGTGTGTCATAACTGTTTCCATCACAGAGGGAAATGAAATAATCTTGTTTCACAGAAGAAAAAATTTGACTTTAACTTGTTCTTTAATTACAGGTAGAAAACCAACCCTTAAACCTTGCACAGGAAATGAATATAAATGTAGCAATGGAAACTGCATTTCAGAGCACTATGTGTGTGACAATGTTGATGACTGTGGTGACAATTCTGATGAACTGGGTTGCAGTAAGTAAATATTTATTTTTATATTTCACTATGGCAACTCAGGTTATTTTTAATATTTTTGAGACAGGCAGTGAAATAGTTCAGGCAGGCCTTGAGTGCACTATGTAGCCAAGGATGACCTTGAACTCTTGAACCTCCTTCCTTCACATTGCAAGTGGTAGAATTATAGGTGTGCAGCATGATGTTAAGATATATTGATTTTTAAAGTAAAAGGAAAACTTTGAGTTGGAAGAGTTGATGACCATAATGAAGGGATGAATTTGGTTCCATATTTTATGGAAATACTGGGAGAACATAATAATAGTTCATAACTTTGTAGTCCCTTTGTAGCTCATGAAGTACCTTTATATATGTTTCTTTACTCAGGCTGGCCCCATTGGGAAATTGTTATTTTCAATCTCTATACTGATGCTCAGGAAGTTTTTTAAGTTATGTGTTGGAGAACTTGAGCAGCTATGGGACTCCAGGCTAGAAGAGTGGCCTCTGGGCCCCTCAGGCACCAATTGTGTCACTTTGGCACAGCCTGACACCTTTAAGCCTGGCTCCTTCACAGGAGAAAAGGAGTTCTTCAATTAATTATTATTAGGGGGAGGGGTTTGGCATGCCACAGTGCATGGAAGTCAAAGGACAACTTTGTGGAGTTGGTTCTCTCTTTCCATGTTTACTTGGATTCTGGGGATGGAACTCTGAATGGCAGTCTTGCATGACAAGCAGTTTACTCACTGAGCCATCTCACTTGCCCTCTGAAGGAGCTCATTAAACACTGTGAACCTGAGTTAGTCATCTTAGATAGCTCCATGTGCTTTCGGCTTCTTGGGCATCCAGAGGATTTTGTGGCAATAAATAACCAGCCATACTGAGTTGGTTTGTCTCTTACCTTGCATACCTTCTCATTAGGACTTTGAGTGCTGACAAAATGAAGTGACCTGATTCAATATTTGAAGAGTGTAAACATGGCAGAATTTACAAAGCTGAGTGGTAGTTTGGAGTTCTGATACCTTAAGATTGATATGTGAACAGCTCTACTTGTTTAGAGTATTTCCAAGATAGACTTAGGCCAAACAGTGGTTTCTCTAGTTGCTGTACCTACCTATAAGCATTAAACTTGTTGATAGTACTTTCTAGTCAAGTGGAATTAAATGGAAAGCAGGTTTATTTAAAGGAAATAAGTGACACTTCATGTAGAAGTAGTATCTTTTCAGATATTAAGTAGGCAGATGATGTGAAATTCAGTCCGAATTGAGCTATTCATTTGGCAAAGGCACAGAATTTGTGTTTAGAATACCAGGTCATGGGTGCTGCTAATCCATTGGCCATTTCCTCGCTCCCCTCCATCTCCTTCATCTTCTATAGGATTACTGGCATTTTCAAGATACATGATTCTTACAATTTAAGGTGTGTAGCATGATGTTTTGATATCAGGAGTAAAATGTTACTATAGTCAAGTTAGTACATGTATCATCTGTGTATGAGTGCAGTCAGAGCACCTAAAACATATACAGTTAATAAGTTTCCAGTAATAGAAAGACATTAACATTTCTCTGCAAACTTTAGGGCATAAAAGAAAGCAGTTGATTTCAAGTTGCAGATACAGTTTCTGTAATTATAAAAAGATTGACTTGCTGTTTCTATGATAATTCTTATTCTTTCCCCATAAAATGGAAACTAGAGTGCTATATGCCTGGGTTTGTAGAAGTTAATTGCTAAGCAAGTGTGCTGTCACTGAGCCACATCCCCAGCCATAACATGATTGTAACATGGATTAAAGTATGATTTGCTAGATGTTCCACCTGCTGCTTCCGATCTTCAGATGAAAGAAATTGTATGAAAATCTTCCATTACAAATGCTATGAGATTTCTGCTCTTGTGGAAGACTCTTCTGAAAAATATGACTTGCTTAATGGAAAACTTTCTTCATCCTGGACATCCTAATTACATTATAGACTTTAGAGCTGGGAGAGGATCACAAAGTCCAGTTATACATGATGAAACCTGGAGAGATTATGTGTAAAAAAATAGGATTTTGTTAATCACATTAATGTAGAGAACATGATATTGGAAAGATATTGAGAGCCTTACATGAAAAACTATAGCAATGAACTTGCCAGTGTATGGGAAGTAGACGAATTCATAGACACGGAGCCCTGAAACTGTCCCAAGGAGAAATAGAAAATCGGAATAGTCTTGGTTAGGAATCTGTCATTATTGGGTGCTCACACTGAATTTTCTAAGCTTTCATGAGTATGGTTTTAAAGTATACATTCCAGTGTTGTAGCTAAGGGCATTGCCAGTTATTTTCTTTGTGCATGAACTAATGCATCACTGCATCATAAGAGGTCCTGAAATGTGATTCACATTGCATACTAGACTAGAGAAGACAACAGAGACATGGAAATTTGACCTGAACCAGGAGATTCCACAGTTCCTTTGGCTAAAATACTTGTAATCCTGTGACAAAACACATTTGACCTGAAAGATAGATGAAGCTTGACTTCTTTATGGAAATAAACACTGTTCTCCACCCCCCCCTATTTATCCTCATCTTCCTCAGCTTCCCTGTGGGTTTGGGGTAAGCTGAGGTTGAAGGAAGCCAGCTGGTAAGAATGACAAGAATGAAAGCCAGATGGCTTGGATAGATACTAGCAGGGACCAGATCACAGGACAAAGATGAACAATGAAGTGGCTGGAAGCCAAGCTGTGAAAAGTCCATCTGGAACATCTGAACCACAGAACAGTACAAGAACCTACAAAACAAACCGTTAGTAGCTGACTTTTGCTTAACTGTGAAAGTTATAAAATCAAGGAACACACTAATAATCACAACAGTGCTGGGGATGAAACCCAGGGCCTTGTGAATGCTAGGCAAGTGCTCTATCACCAACTACCGCCTCAGCCCTGCATGAATAGTTTTAAAGTAGTTGATACATACAGATATATTGTAAAATCTCTTCTGTGTATTCTAATTTATGATTCTGTATGTGAAATAGAAAAGTTCTCAGGCAGACACATAACAACTGAAACTATCTGAAGAAGAAATGGGAGTGTGGGGGCTGGAGAGATGGCTCAGCGGTTAAGAACACTGGTTGTTCTTGCAGAAGACCCGGGTTCGAATCCCAGCACCCACATGGCAGCTAACAACTGTCCTTAACTCCACTCCCGGGGGATCTGACAGCCTCTTCTGATCTCTGCAGGCATTGCACAACACAGCTCACACTTGATTTTTATTATAAACTTTCATATATATTAAGGTATATAACATGACTGAGTATCTTACTGTGCTCAGGCCAACACTCTGGCCAATTAATTTGGTCAGTGTTTGGAAAATTGTTATCCTATAACTATCTGTAGTTTTGTCCTAATATCAGCTCATCTATGTATATCTCTATCTGTCTGTCTATCTATCTATCTATCTATCTATCTATCTATCTATCTATCTATCTATCTATCATCTATCATCTATCATGTATCTATCTACCTAGGATGAATGACCAAAGAGTATGGGATGATAGCTGTGGAATCCCTGGCTCCATAGTTCTGGAGTTTAAAGTTAGATGCTCTGAGGATAAGCCTGGCAGTGCTGTGTGTGATGGGAAAATGGCCTTATGGATTTAACATTTTACACATCTGTGTAGCTAATATTCAGGATGTTTACAGAACTCAGGCACAGATTTCAATGGTTTCTGGAAAGGGGTCATCTGAAGGTGCAGGCATTCTTTCTAATATATGTGTTAGTAACGCCTAGGGTTTGTTTTTCAGATGTAGGAGATCAAAGAACATGTGCTGAAAATCTATGTGAACAGAACTGCACCCAATTAAATGGAGGAGGATTTATCTGCTCCTGTGGAACTGGGTTCAAAACTAGTACTTTGGACAGAAACTCCTGTCAAGGTAAATATATTTCCTTTATTTTCTCCATCTATTGTCTTTTTATTAAACCGCTATTAAATTTCCTTAATGGAGCTAACAAAATTCATGGTCCTCAGTCACTCAAATAATACATGAATGTTGAATGGTGAAGGTCTCAGTAATGATGGCTGTTTATTGCACCACTGTGTGAAATAAAACAACCACAAAACTTAATATCAAAAGCACGTATTTATTTCATACCTACGTAGGCAAGGTATAAGTGAGTTCTATGGTGTGGAGTTGAAAGGTGGCTTATGAGGGCTATTGACGAGTGTAATTTTAGGTATTTTTATTATGAATATTATTATGTTTAATTCATGTCATATTCAGATAAAAATTTCTTGGCAGTATTGGGGATTGAACCTAGGACCTCATACATCCTAGGGAAGCCTCTACCTCCAAGCTATAGCCCCAGCCCTTCAGATGGTTGCTAAAGCTGAAGAACTCAATTTAAACCCCTTTTCCTGCAGCTAGTTATCAGAAGAGAGGTGATAGCAGGTATCAGCACTTCAGATGGTTTTGGCAAGCAAAAATTTGCTCTACTATTGTGTGACTCTATGCTGCTTCAGGTTGAGTCCTGTCTTCATTTGGGACTTGGGGTTCAATGATAGTCCATTGAGGTTTTCTTTCAGGGGAGAAAAGATGTTGAAAGCATGTGGCACGGTATTGTAATATGTGTTCTGCGTGCTTTGGCATCATTGCTTATTTTCTTGTGCATTCTTCTTAGTCCCTGTTGCTTGTGAATATGAATTTAGAACCTGGGTCTCTGAGGAATGAGTTGGAATGAGTGTTCCATATTTGATTTTATTTCACCTCAGACATCAACGAATGTGAGCAATTTGGGGTTTGCGCCCAGAGCTGTCAAAACACCAAAGGAAGTTATGAATGTTTCTGTGCTGATGGTTTCACGTCGATGAGTGCCCACCATGGAGAACGGTGTGCAGCTGATGGTATGATGGTTCATGTTGAGAACAAGTTACTTCCAGGGGAAATAAACACTGATGAATATAACATACCAGGAAATGAACTTCCAGTGCTCGGAGTATCAATTTTAATTTGCCAACCATGTCTTGCCTAGTATCTACCTAGTCTCTCTTCTTTGCCCCCTCCTCTTCTGCCAGCTTTAAACACAAACTATAATCCTTTAACAAATATGTAGAATTAAAAGGCAGATATTAGTTACTATTCTGGAGTTAGAGCCTCTTGTCCACTTGGATAAAAAAATTCAAAAAGCAGAAAGATATTGGTCTCAGGAGACTCAAACAAAAGTTTGCAGTGGGATGGCTACCAATCAGAAAGAAATCGGTGAGGCCCACTAGCTCCCAGTCCAGCAAGACCATGATTTGAAGCCATGTAACCCAAGATGGGGACCACCACCAATCTGGGACAAATCCTGGGCATTCCGCTGGCATATCCCTTTGTTATTATTCATGGACGGCTGGCTAGTCACAGACAGGAAGAGTAGCGCATTCTGAATGTCAATCATTTGTTTTACATGTTAGGTTAATGCCTGTACCTAAGTATTATAACCTAGATTTCAGAGAGCCTACCTAAATCAGTAGTTCCCAGCTAAACAGAATATGGCTTTATTTTAAATTTGAAATTGGTACTAGAGTTTGAGAAACTTATTGGGAAAATAGTAAGTTAAGGACAAAGTAGCCAACGTTATCCAATATATTGTATAAATTGAGTGTTTAAGGCATCATTTGACTAGCATACCCCAGAATTTTATCTTCCAAACTTTTGATAATGAATTGAAACCGAGTGAAGACAGTTGAACAGTTGGTCTAGTAATTAAACAGGAAATTTAAAAAAATTTAAATCTTTCAACTAAGGGGATGACTGAAATAAGTTAGAATATTCATATAAAACATAATGTCAAATCTGAGGAACTATATAAAATAAACCTTTAAAAATTTTAAAGAAGCATTTTGGGATGAGTTGCTGTTGAAAGCACTACTTTGGCCTTAAAAAAAATCCTTAAAAATTAAGAACAAGTTGACTTGTTTCTCACGAGTTAGGCGTTAAATTGAGCCACGCTGATGATTACCTGCTAAAACAATCACAAAATCTGTCAGTCAAGAGTGAAGGCTGAGAACTCCCTAGTAAGCTTTGAATGAGATTGTGACTCTCATGTTTCTTCTGTGAAACTGAATATCTAGTCTTGTCAGTGGATATGGGGAAAACTTGTAGGGAAATGAGGACTCTTTTAAAGAACTGGTATGTCCACAGCTATGATTTTGCAACTCAGGGTAGTCAGCTTTGATCAGATTCCTCTAAAACTTGACTTTTAAAAAAGGCGAATGACTGTAATGTTTTTAATGCTTCACTCCTTAAAAGTTCAGGTAGAATTCAGATAGATAAAGCAATCCTTTCCTTGTTCACAGGAAACCCACCTTTGTTGCTCCTGCCTGATAATGTTCGAATCCGAAAGTACAATATCTCATCTGAGAAGTTCTCAGAGTATCTTGATGAGGAAGAACATATCCAGACTATTGACTATGATTGGGATCCTGAGGGCCTGGGTGTCAGTGAGTATTGACTTGTGATCTCACGCAATTGTAACAGTTCTCTAGATCTCAGTTTTTTAATCTATAAAGTATTAGTAATAATTTTGTTCTTATCTGCCCCAAGAGGTGTTTGAAGGTTGAATATGATAATATATCTGAAATGCTTTGTAATTAATATTATGGATTGTAAAAATTATTGCTATGTTCGCATTTATGCAATGCAATATTTTTCTTTTCAACAATAAGCTTTAAAAAATGATACCTATTTAGGAAAGCAATGATGTCCAATATGCTTTAAAATTCAGACTTAATTTGAGTGTGCTAACACACACCTGTAATCCCAGTGCTCAGGAGGTTGAGACAAAAGGATCATGCATTTAGGCCCCCATGAGCTCCATAGCAAGGTCACAATTTTTGTATATATTAAATGTACCTGTTGGATTACCTCTTGGCCTTTTGGCTCAGATGTATACTGTCATCAAAAAGGATTTTTCACCTACATGCCTTTTCACTGTCAATTTCTCAACAGTCTGACCAGGTTTATCTACACATTCTGTTTCGGAGGCTAGGCTTAATGAGAGTAAATAGGCTGTTGACCATAATGTTTTAATGATTTACCCTCCAAAGATGCTTGAGAACACATCGGTTCTACCAGTTGAAGCATTTATAGTTAGTAGCCTCAAGTATGATGTTTTGAGGTTTGATCATATTGATGTAACAGAATTAGTTATATGAAAATGAGGAGGTAGAGATATCAGTAAGTGAACTCCATTAGACCCCAGATCCTCTCTTACTGATGTCCTTAGCATGAAACTGTGCGTTCCTCTCTAGGTGTTGTATATTACACTGTGCGTTCCTCTCTAGGTGTTGCATATTATACTGTGTGTTCCTCTCTAGGTGTTGTATATTACTCTGTGCTGGCACAGGGCTCTACATTTGGTGCTATCAAACGAGCCTACATCCCCAACTTTGAATCTGGTAGCAACAATCCCATTCGTGAAGTTGACTTGGGCCTGAAGTATATAAGGCAGCCAGATGGATTAGCTGTGGACTGGGTTGGAAGGTAAATGTGCCACACATCTCCCTCCTGCCTGTTCTATTTTCTTGATGAGTGCTCTTTTCAGCTCACCGTGGTGCTTATTTTATATTGGTGAACTTAGGAGCTGGCACAGCTCAGCCATGCTTGGATCGTCTCTAGTCCTAGCAACCATCCTTACTTGCCCAGGTGTGCCATACATTGTCCTTTTCTGTACTCTATATCTGCTATGGAAGGTTTTAGGAAAGCACCCAGGTCAAGATTCTGTGTTATGTATGAGAGCTCTCTTGCCACCATAGTTCTGGATTCCAAGATTAACTTTGGGCATGGAAGCACTGTTCATTTTGGGAAGAAATGGGATAGTCTTACAATTCTCTAAGAGTATCGGCTGAGATTAAACATTTCTCTCTATGGTAATTATTTTGGGGGAAGAAGAAGCTACAGTTTTAGTCTGCTAGCTAGCTGCTACTAATTGAAAAGTGATTTGCCTTTCTAATCTTAGGACTGGAGTTAGTAGAGTTGTTGGCTTTGTTCTGTTCTTTTGGATCTTCCAGTCCCTTCTAACTTCAGTGCTTTTAGGGAGGTCAGGCACACAGTTTGGATGATCTCCAATCTTTCTCAGGCCAATGTCTGATATGCAGCCTGGCATGGACATGTTATTTACAAGCCCTTCTTCCAGAAGGAGACTTGAACTGGGACAACAGTGGTGGGGAGTGATTACATGCTCAAGAGATAGGAGATACTATGTCTTTAAAAATGAGTAGTGCGGCTGGAGAGATGGCTCAGTGGATAAGAACACTGACTATTCTTGCAAAAGACCTGGGTTTGAATCCCAGAACCCACATTGCAGCTAACAACTGTCTGTAACCCCAATTCCAGGGGATTCGACAGTCTCTTCTGTCCTCCTCAGGCAGTGCATGACATGGGTGCACTTACCTACATGCAGGCAGTACACACATACACATAAAAAAAAATAACTTCAGGAATGCTCAGCTGCACAAGGTGCAATCTGTATACATGTGAGTGAAGAGTGAGACTACGTTTTTAAAGGTTTGTCTTCCTGAAATAGAATCTCTAACGAACATAAAATAAAATATATAAAAAATAAAAATTAAAAATAAAACAATTAAAAATGAGTACTAGTGGGAAGATGTGTGAGGGTGAAGGCTTGGTGGCTCACTGCCCTCCTGAAGAATGGAGAATCATTTGAAGTACAGATTCCTTCTCCTCTTTTGACAATCTGGTATTCTTGGAAGACTTGAGTTTCTGTGAAAAAGTTAATTGGGTCCCTACTGTGTTTGTAGGCTAACCAGAGACTTAACCTCAGCATTTTTGTCAGGCAACTGCTTTAGAGAACTGTTATAGAAACCTCACTTCCCTTTGAAAGGTAGTGGCAGTGGCAAATCTCTCTTCTTACCTGGTTTTACCTCTTTTTCAGCCTTAATGAATGAGAGAATTAAGAAACTTGCAGAGTTCTTTCTGCCTACAAGGGACTGAGACCTGCAGCCTTAGAAATGGAAATAGGGGCAGGGTGGCCTTGCCCAGCTTGTGGTTTTGAAATGCCTTTTCTATTCATCTTTACTTGATTTCAATGCAGCTCTTTGCCAAGGAGGAAATAGACTTTGGGCAGTCAGAACTAAAGAGCTAACCCGAGATGCCTTAAGATTTCCACCTGGAAGCATGTGTCTCATTAAAATCCAAATGAGAGGCCGGTCCAACTGCTGTGCCCACTGCCAGGGCCAAGCCCAGCTGATTCAGCTACTTTGCTTGATAGGACTGGAGTCCTTCCATCTCTCACTCTCACAGCAGTTCTCACTCTCCCACTCTCCTTCCCAAGGTGACTGAAGAGGAGACGGCATTGACTACAGGCATCTGAGTGTTTCTTGTGCTTGCCAGAACGAACAAACTAAATTTTCTCGTGTTCAGATTTCTTCTCAAATAATTGGTCCAGGATTTCTAAGATTTAACTTTGTCCTTCTAAATTCAGGCATATTTACTGGACAGATGCCAGGAGCCAACGGATCGAGGTGGCTAGACTTGATGGACGGTATAGGAAGTGGCTGATCACCACTCAGCTGGACCAGCCAGCTGCCATTGTTGTGAATCCTAAGCTAGGGTAAGTACTTAAAGTATCTTCAAATGCTCTAGCTTAGACAGTCCTCACTGGATCATCATAAAATTAAGCCTGCAATGATTTTCCTCCAATTGTATTGAAATTGTTCTTTGATTTTTTAATTTTAGAGTGAAAGCTGTAATTGTTTTATTTTTTGTTATATTTTTAATATGAAAAATATTTAAGTTATATAAATGTATACACATAAATATATGATTGAATATTGTCAAACAGAAGTGTAAATAAGAAAAGATTCCCATTTTTCTAGTCACTATTTCCATTGTTTTGGGACAATTTGCATCTTCTATTTTTTAATTTAAAAATATGTTTTATTATTTTTATTTTATATACATGAAGTGTATTACCTGTATGTAGGTAAGTGCACCCATGTCATGCAGTGCCCACGTAGGTCATCCAGTCCCTTGGAACTTGAGTTACAGATGGTTGTTAGCTGCCATGTGGGTGCTGGGAATCAAACCCAGGTCCTCTACAGAACAGCCAGTGCTCTTAACTGCTGATCCATCTCTCCAGCCCCTGCTTCTCCTATTCTTAACATCCTGGATAGATTCTTAAACTCATAACTACTTCCTGATTAGTCAGGAAGACTGGTAGGCTAGAGTAACAAATAAACCTTAATATCTCAGTGGCTTAGCACATCAAAAGTTTAAATAAGACCAATAATTTCTCTCTCTCTTTCTCTCTCCCTCTCTCCCTTTCCCCCCTCCCTCTCCCTCTCCCTCTCCCTCTCCCTCTCCCTCTCCCTCTCCCCCCCCCCCCCCCCCCCCCTTTCCTCTCTCTGAAAGGATCTTACTCTGTAGCCCAGGCTAGCCTCAAACTCACAGCAGTTCTCTTGCCTCAGCCTTCCATGTGCAGGCATGAACCACCTCACTTGGCTTTCACAATATATTTTTGGAAAAAAAGAAATGTATTTTGAATTTTTTTGAATGTGTTGAAAAGTAGTCTCTTGATTGAAATTCACCTAGAGGTTTGGTTGTATTTCACTGGACATAAACATTTATTTCCAAGATATGAAAGACATGCTTTCACATATATATTACTTAATTATAGAAATACTATACCTACAAATCACCTCGGTGCCCCTTTTCTCTAGATTTTAGACATTTATTTGGATATTTAGCCTCAGAGTATTTCCGCTGTGTGGGCAGTACCAGTATGGCTCTTTGTAGCTATATCAATATTTGTACTTGAAACATTATGAGCTATTATTACTTTGACTCTGTTGACCTCCATATGTTAAATCATGTCCCTAACATCAACAAGGATGCTTGGAATGTGCTTGTCTGAGAGGATTAACCTCTAATGTGGACTTGACCTCAACATCAAATTTTGTTGTTTCTTACATATCTTAGATGTAAAGACAGGTCTTTCTCCAGTGACATATAGAAATTGTTTTACTTAGCACTTAGGAAAACTGTTGGTTTCACTGCTGGAAATGCTCTGCGTGCTGCAGCACCAGGGAAACACTTTTAGGTGACACGATGCTTCAATGAGGAACATTTCTGTTACAGGCTTATGTTCTGGACTGACCAGGGAAAAGTACCTAAAATCGAGTCTGCCTGGATGAATGGTGATCATCGCAGCGTTCTGGTTACCGAGGACCTTGGCTGGCCAAATGGCCTTTCCATAGATTATGTGAATGATGACCGGATCTATTGGAGTGACTCCAAAGAAGATGTTATTGAAACGATAAAATATGATGGGACTGACAGGAGAGTCATTATAAATGAAGGTTAGAAATGAGTTATAACTTATAGATGAATAATTGCATAACATATTTTCAATGCCTTTGCCAGTTTTCCCAAGAAGGAACCCTGATCTTAGGATATGGTTTCTATAGTTCTTCAGATTCTTGCCCTTCAATTCCCAGATGCTAAATTAAATTAAAATGAATTCATAGCAATAATAACCAAGATTTCTGTTAAGCTGATCTGAAATGGTGTTTATGCATACCCATGCTTCTAGACCCATTCATTTTCCATGTGCTAGATGTCTCCTTATGAATAAATGGAAACATCTAGAAGGAAATGAGAATTTTATTTTCTTGTCCAAAATTTGAAGAACTGCAGTAATCTAGCACAAAACACACTTTTAAAATTTATCAGTATGGTTTTATGTTCAAAGGGGAGGGGGATCCAAAAATCTCTTTTAAACAGAGTGTTTTTTAAAAAATGAAATAAAAGCAGCTGGGCGTGGTGGTGCACACCTTTAGTCCCAGGGAGGTAGAGGCAGGCGGATCTCTGAGTTCAAGGTCAGCCTGGTCTGCGTGCTGTGTTCCAGGCCAGCCAGAGGGACCCTGTCTCAAATTTTTTAAAAAAATTAATTAATTAAATAAAAAATTAAATAAAAAGTAAAATTAAATTAAAAATAAAAAATAATTTAAAAAATTAAAAAAAATTTTTAAAAAAGGAAATAAAAGCAACTTGAAAAGTCAGACAGTTTATAGTAGACCACTTGAATGCTCAATTCATCACTTACAGAAAGTTTGCCTGAATATTCCTGGAGTTTCAACGTGTCAGGGGTTAATCAAACAGAATGACAGCAGACACAGAAGTAGCGGTAGGTATTGTTTCATTAACTCTTTTGTTTCGTTTCTCCGCTATTGGTAAACAGCAATGAAGCCTTTCACTCTGGACATCTTTGAAGACCAATTATACTGGGTAGCCAAGGAAAAAGGAGAAGTGTGGAAACAAAACAAATTTGGGAAAGGAAAAAAAGAGAAAGTGCTGGTAGTGAACCCTTGGCTCACTCAAGTTCGGATCTTTCATCAGCTGAGATACAATCAGTCAGGTAATCACAAGTCTTGGAATGAGATGCTCCTCATGAACTGGAAGGCTTATTTCAAAATAAAGGCTCTAGTGTGAGTAGATGATAATAGGCTATTCTTAGTGCATGAAGGGGTGGGGTTGTATGTGTACATTTGTGTGGGTATGGGTGTGGGTGGATGGGTGGATGCATTAACCATTTCCACTGAAGAAAGATAACCATAGGTTGAGTGAAATCATGAGCAGGAAAAATAATTAAAAATGTTTCAGTTTTTTTGAAACTGTCTCCCTGTAGCCCCAGCTGGCCTGGAACTCACTATGTAGACCAGGCTGGCCTGGAACTCACAGAGATCCACCTGCCTCTGCCTCCCAAGTGCTGGGACCACAGGTATGTGCCACCACACCCTGGAGTTGTATATTTGTAGGCCACAGAGTTTAGCAGGCATCAGATCCCTGCATTAAGAAATCACAAAATGGGTTTCATGAACATCAGAAGTCTTGTCCATTCTTAAAACGGCAAGACAGGGCTACTCTGATTACCCTAAGACGTGTGCGCCTTAGCCTAATTGTAGCCCCCTTCTCGACCCTTTCTTGCTTGTGCAGCACTTAGTCCTGCCTCCCCGGGTTGTCTGTGCTCTGGTTCACGCTTCAGCATTGTATGTCGCAAAGATGGGAGGGAAGGGACGGTTTTGAAATGAGGAAAGAAAATGGCTTTTACTGTCTGCATGCCAGATTCTTTCTTCAGCATTAACCTGGCATTTGCTGCTTCCACTAATCTCCTTAAAAAGAAATTTTAAGTCTGGGAGCAGTGGCCCACATCTTCAATTCCTGAAATAGTTGGATCTCTGAGTTCAAGGCAAGTCAGGTCTACGAAGCAAGTTCCAGATCAGCTATGGCTATGTAGGGAGAGCCTATCTAAGAGAGAGAGAGAGAGAGAGAGAGAGAGAGAGAGAAGAGAGAGAGAGAGAGAGAGAGAGAGAGAGAGAGAGAGAGAGAGATAATAACTTACGTTCCTAAGTCATGTAACTAATGGATGAACTTTAAACTCATAAATGATTTTCAAGTTTAATTCTACCCAACCGAAAGCTCAGTGTCTTTCTCATTTGATTCAGTAATCAGCAACCAGGTTCTGGCTGAATTTTGCTGCAGTGTAGCCTTTGACAAGTCATTTCCATCTAATCCTTAAATGTGAATCAGGGACAGAGTCCATGGATTTCCTGAGACCCTGAATCAGCCTTGGGAAATTATATCTCAGAGCTGAGACTCTCAGGAGCATTAACACTGGTGGTAAATGCCTGTTCTAGGGATTCTGGTAGTGATCCACTCTTCCCAGCTTGTCTCCTGAACACTCCAGACTCTATCAGTGTACTAGCTCTGTGTCCTAAGTGAGTGTGGCTCTCATGACCTAGTGCCCTCACCCCACAAAGAAGGCAGAACAAAGTCTGGGACTTTTGTCAGCTGAAGCGCTAGTCCCTATTGGAAAGTGGTTGTTGAGATAGAACCCATCTCAGATATGCTAGTTAACATTTGGTCTGGATCCACAGTCCTCAGATTTTACCATACACTGCAATCCAGGTGCTAAGAACTACCCTCAAACTTCTAAACCAGAATCTGAATTTTATACAGATTCATAGGTGATTTGTATCACATTAGAATTTGAAATACTCTAGGAAGCTGGCAAAATGGTTAATGGGACAAGTTTTGAGTGATGCCTTTGGATAATGTCTTATTATTTTATAGCTGTGTTATGGTTGTGTTTTGAATGACTGAGAATCAGGATCACAGACTGTTAGTCTGAGGAAAAATTTAGAGAGCATATAAATCTAATGTAACTTCTTAGGTCCCTCATAATTCATGCCAGTGAAGAATTCAGATTCTAGGATTACATGAGTCTTTTTGTTTGTTTATGTTTTTGTTTTTTTGATACGGGGTCTCCCTGTAGCCCCAGCTGGCCTGGAAATAATTTCATGACTTGATTAAAAGAACAAAATTAAAAATTTCAAGCATTCTTTTTTTTAAAGAAAGGGTCTCTTTATATACCCAGCTGACCTGGAACTTTCTAGGGAGACCAGGCTGGCCTTGATCTCACATAGATCCACCTAATTCTGCTGAGATCAAAGGTGTGCACCACCATGCCTGGCTATGAGTAGTTAATGATTATAGTTGAGCCCCATCCCAACTTAATGTTTTGAGTAGCTCCTAGCTGATTCTGGTGAATCAGCTGTAAATGTTCTTTTCTTGCAAATGAGGATACTGAAATCCAGAAGAAAATTCTCTTTGGAAGGTTGGGGTAGAAATCTTATCCAATATGTGCTTTGGATGGACTAGATGTTGTAACCCACCTGGATTTGGGTAATGTCAAGCCTTGATAGACTATTTGGGATTTTTGTTTATTTATTTGTTTTGCTTTGTTTTTTTGGGGGGGGGGCAGTGTCTCCCTGTAGCCCTAGCTGGCCTGGAACTTGACCAGGATGGCCTTGATCTTACAGAGATCCACCTGCCTTTGCCTCCCAAGTGTGGGGATTAAAGACATGCTCCACCATACCCAGCTCTTGAAAACTATTTGGTAATGTTTTTTTTTTTTTTTTTTTTTTTTTTTTTAAAAAAAAAAAAAAAAAAAAAAAAAGAGGACGATAAATCTTTCACTGTGATATATCAAAATAA
>NW_008342016.1:961459-987724 GCF_000622305.1 Nannospalax galili
AAACAAGTCCCTACAATCCCCACCTTTCAAAAATTTTTTTGAATTTTTTTTTTTTTTTTTTTTTTGTTGTTGTTGTTGTTTTAACCATTTAAAGTTGCTTAGCACTGATTAGATTTTAAGATTAGGCATGAACCAGACAGATACCAACCTTCAAAACCTGCCAGGGCAATAGAGGAGATGAATGGTTAATACTAGAAGCTATGAGTGATATGGAGGGACTGCCCCACTGGTGGTGTGAGAAGGATGGTAGTGTGAGGGTGGGTATCCAGGTAACATGTCACCTACAGGTATTGGGGTGCTGCTGGGGCTCTTCCACTGCCGGGCAGAGCCACATGCAGTTAGTGGGCATACTTTGCTTGGGGTGACCTGTCTCCTATCAGGACCTAACTCTGTTCTTATCTATGTGCCAGTGTCCAACCCTTGTAAACAAGTCTGCAGCCACCTCTGTTTACTGAGACCAGGAGGATACAGCTGTGCCTGTCCCCAAGGCTCCAACTTTATAAGTGGCAGCGCTGTTGAGTGCGATGCAGGTAAGACACTTACTGCCTGGGAAGATTTGGAGGCCTTCAGGAGTCTGAAGAATACTATCTATTGGGTTCTTTGCAGAATGAAGTTAGGGCTAGCTAGAGGTAGGCATGAGGGAAGTATGAACAGAGCTGAATAGGATTCCAGGGGCCAATTATGTTGCAATGATTTCTGAGACTTATTTGTAAAGATGTGCAGTTACACATCCCATAGTCCTACCACCTATATTGATGTTATTTTGTACAAACATTTTGAAGTTTTCTCTAAAGCCTCTTCCTCATGTCTTCACTCTACACTAGATTTCTGTTGTCTCAGAATTCACTCAAGGTGGAGAACCTTGTTCCTAAGGTGGGAGGCGCTTGCACGGTGCAGGGAGCAGGGCTAGAGGATGTTCATGCTTTCCTCACATGCCCATTTCAGAATTTTAACAACTGGAGGACTGTATTTTGAAACATAGTCTGCTGTTGGGAGATGAAGTCCTGAAGAGGGAAGCAGTGGGGTAGTTCTCCTCCCAGTGCTGTGGGTGATCTCTTCTCAGCCTTTGTCAGCGGCTTTTTATATCTCTAACCAATGTCCTATGCTTAATAAGCACATTACAAAGCCATCCTGCAGCCTATTTTATGGCTAACAGGGGCCCTCTTAAAGTTTAAGCTGATGGGGAAATTAAGAGTTCTACCACTGGAGTAGCAACTAGTTAAACAAGGAACTGAGCTCATTTACAGGAACAACTCAGTCAGGGTGGAAATACTGCTTCCCTTTTCATTTCTCCTCTACTCCTCTGTTTATCCTAATGCTGCTAGAGAACTATCAGCAAGGTTGCTCTATTTTGAGCAGTATTTTGATGAAGTGATGATAAGCTTTCTGATTTGTTTCATGCTGAGGACAGATCATTCAAACGTTTATCACGCAAGTATTGAATACGTTGCCTTACCTATCCTCTTCACTTTTTTTCTGTCAAATAGATTTTATTAAGATTTTCATTTTTTAAAAACTATAGCCAAGGCTGGGCATGATAGCACATACCTTTAATGTCAGCACTTGGAAGGCAGAGGCAGGCACATCATTGTGACTTCAAGGCCAGCCTGGTCTACATAGTGAGTTCCAGGCCAGCTGGGGCTACAGGGAGACCCTGCCTCAAAAAAAACCAACAAAAAAAAACTTTGGTCAAAATCAGTAAATTAATGATGACAGTTCATTCCATATGGGCCTTGGTGTGGTATATTAACTAATCAATTAATTCAGTAAGTCTTAATTCAATGTGTACCATGTGCCAGGTATGATTACAAGTACCAAAGATAACAGAAGTAAATAAAGTAGACAAATCCCTGCTCTCATTGAGTTTTCTTGCTAACAGGACAGTAAAACAGAGAAACCTGTTAAGTATTAGGTCAGGTGGAAAAAGTACAACAGAGAAAACAGGTATGAGGGACAGGCATGGCATCACTGAACTTGGATAGTCTCTCTGATAAAGGAAACTTTGAAGAGAGACTTACATTGAAGGACTGAACGTAGAAGGCAGACAAACTCCTCAAATAAAACATGTGACAAACATTTATTAAACATCTTCTAAGTATAAGACACCAATTGGTCAGACACATCCGGGGAGTATGCGGGCCTGAGTCAGGCACTCAGAGGTAGGGTAGTTTGGGAGTTCTTTTGAAGTAAGGTGATCCCTGCTAGCTGTCCCTTGGGTGTCTGTGCATCTATCTTTGTCTGTGTCTGCCTGTTGCCTGATCCGTTGCTGATGCTCTGGAGCCTTGGGTTGCAATTTCAAGGTGTGCCTAAATTAAACTCTTAGTTTAATGGTTCCCAGAAGAGAATTCAGAGAATTTCAGATGAAGATATAATGTATGCCCTTTATTTAGCATCTCCCCTCTATTTTCAGGGGAAAATGCTATAAGCTTTCCATCCACAAAATGTATATCACTTCTCAAGATCTTATCACTGATTAGAAAATTCATTTGACTTAGGGGCAGGTGATAGCTTGGCAGGGAGACACTTGTTAGCTGGCCTGATCCTCTCACCCTAGTCCCAGTCCCAGCCTTGGTCTCCATCCTGGGCAGGTTTGCATGGTGTGGGTGCTCTGCTGAGTGTGGCTGACTAATCCATGCATGGCTTTTCCTTTCTGCAGCCAGTGAACTTCCCATCACCATGCCTCCCCCATGCAGGTGCATGCACGGAGGAAGTTGCTATTTTGATGAGAATGACCTCCCCAAATGCAAGTAAGTCTGAATGTTGAGTCCCAGCTGTAGGCCTTGCCTTTTCTAGGGTATCTGAGGCCTTAATATCACTGGGAAAACCAGTGGGAGGACTTTGCCAATTCATCATTTTCACATTTAACCAGCTTGTCCTCCTTCGGTGTAGTCTGCCCAAGAGGTAAGACAGTTGTCACCTAAAAATCTGGCTCAAATGCCCATGCACATTCGCAAGAACCCTTTTTGTAACACAGTCCTGGGGATGCCACAGTTGGGGCACCATGCGTTCAGGAACGAGGAGTTAGAGAAAGGGCAGCAGTGTTTTCTGCTCACCTGGGATGATGAATTAGGGATGTGAGCGAACAACTGACAGCAGAGATGCCTTAGCACAGGGCACAGCGACAAGCAGAAGGACCAGCCAAAAGTTTGGAATGAAGAAGGCTGCTAAAAACCTTCACGTAAGGAGCAAGAGGAATAAATCTCTTTCACAAAGAACAAACACCAGCTGTCTTAGGAAGACGTTCATGGAGCAGAGGAGACACCAAAGGTTTATTTTGTGAGTTTGACCCGATAGGTGTTGCTCCACTGAAAGTGCATCCCTACATCAGACCAGTGTTCTTTTCTTGGTAGGATAGGCAGACACGGTGAAGGCTGCATTGTCTCCCACACGTGGTTCACTTGGTCAGAGCTCTCTGCCTCCAAACGTTCATGCAGAAGAGCATAAGAAGGCCACAGGCTAGTGACTGATTCTCCTTGTGCTTTCAGGTGTTCTAGTGGCTACAATGGAGACCACTGTGAGGTTGGGCTCTCGAGCGGCATCCCTCCAGGGACAAGTAAGTCATGAATACAAACCACCAGCAATAGTCAGGGTCCTCTATTCCTTTAACCCAGTCTTTGAGGATCAGATGGCTGCAGGTCCCAGCTTTGGCTTCTGTGTGTGTTGGCGTTGATGTGTTCTCTGTTTCTTCCTTCTTCATAGCGATGGCTGTGCTGTTGACGTTCCTCTTGATCATCATTATTGGAGCTCTGGCACTTGTTGGATTTTTCCATTACAGGAAAACTGGCTCCCTTTTGCCTGCTCTGCCCAAGTTGCCAAGGTCAGTTTCATTGCGGAATATTGATTTTTAGAAACTTGCTTGGACATAATCATGTAGAAATTAAGTTTTTAAAAGTATAGTAGGAGCCAGGCATGGTGGCGCACACCTTTAATCCCAACATGTTGTTTTGGCTCTTCCCAGCTTAAGCAGTCTTGCCAAACCCTCTGAAAATGGAAATGGAGTGACTTTCAGATCAGGGGCTGATGTTAACATGGACATCGGAGTTTCTCCTTTTGGTCCCGAGTCTGCTATTGACAGATCCATGGCAATGGTGCGTGTGACTTCCATGTGATGGTTTGAAGGTTTCTGTTTTCACTGATTTATAGAAAAAAAACACACTTCTTATAAAGAATAAAACCAATCTCAATTATATTGAATTGAAGAATTCAGGCTGTACTCTAGAGGCCAAGTTAGGAAACATTAGGTTTGTTGCAGGCATGTAGTCTAAAACATCGGCATCAATAATTAAATTGTAATTCTCTAGGCACACTGTTAATAGTCTTAAGTTTAATAGGAATCTTAATGAGTTGATTGGTGTTTTATTGAGCTGTGGGGAGAGAACATACTATTTTACTTTTATTTGATGACATTATATATAATAGGAGTAATGACCTATGTATAGTGAAGGAATAAGCCATGATTTTAGAGTGAGACTTGATTGAAACCGTGGTTCACTCACCTTGCAAGTTTGTAGTGATGGGCAGGATCTGAGCTTTCTGACTTTCCTGGGTTTTGTACAGGGACACAGCTACCTCCTGTGAGGACCAGGCGAGATACTCAGTGAGGGGACTAGCCCAGTGGGGATTGTATCATCAGTATTTCTGGACCTGATGGCTCAATTCTTTTATGTTAGTTGAAATAATGATTTGCCATTTAGAATCCCTGGGTCTCTGCTGCTTTTTTTCTCCCCTACCTTCTCTAAGCCTTCATATTTTGGGTGAGTTTGTCAAAGCATATGGTGTATATCCAGATGTGAGGAATACACCTTCCTGTGTGAACTAGAATAGCTATGATCTCTCTCTCAGTCTTTGTCTCTCTCCTCCCTATCAGAATGAACACTTTGTCATGGAAGTGGGGAAGCAGCCTGTGATATTTGAAAACCCAATGTATGCATCCAAGGACAATACTGTGAAAGTGGTCCTGCCAGCTCAGGTGAGATGTCAGGTACCCTTTCAGCTACTCTTGCTGTTGGATCTTTCTGTGCTGCAGAGTGTTCACAGGCATCTCCTAACCTTCCTTCCTGGTGGGAAGAAGCACAGTGGCCTGTATCTCAGCATCACTATTTGCAGTCACAGGGCTGCCCTTAGACACATGGCACAGGTATGAGGCTTAGCAACCATGCAGGAGCACTCACTTCTTAGTCAGAGTTACTCATTCTTAGAGGTGCCAAAGCAAGAGGCAGGAGTCCCCTCACTGATCCAGGACATGATATACTATAAGCTCCCTCTCAATATGTAGGAAATGAGTAAGAGGATAATAGGTATCACAAGGGTGCTATCTGAGGTAGGTTAAAGTGAAGGGGTCCTCCTTATCCTTGTCTTTTTTGAAGAGTACAGAGGTCTGCAAAGTTGATAGGCAGAAATCCAGATTTCCTTTGGTGCAGCCTTATGACTTACTGTGTACCTTTATAGAAGCTCGTAGAAGGGATTGGTGTTTAGATCTATCTAGGAAAGAGCTTTTCCTTAGGTTTGGACTAATGGCCCGGTGTTGCTTCCAGACCTGTCAGCTGTCTATCTGCCTTTCCTTTATCTAAACATTTATGGTGTCAGTGACGGTGAATAGCTTTCAGTGTTGGTTAGTGACTAGAATTCTTTCAAATTCAGCATATGGTATATTTTAATATGAGATGATAGAATTGTTTCTTTCAAAAATAGCTTTTATAAGAGCAGAAATATGTGATTGATTCTTGAAAGCATTTTGCCCGATCTTTGATAACTAGCTAGCAAAACTTGAATACCTGATGAAATAGAGATGACATTTCATCTGGCACTTTCATTTGAAATAAAATGAAGCCATGTATACAAACACACATCCAAGTTTAAGAAGACACAAAGTGGCAAATATAAAATATTGAAGAGGAGAAAATGGTAATTGGGTTGAGGAGAGAACCTTGGAATTATGTGAATGTTATAAAAATGTATACATGAGTACTATTTCCATTTTCCCATTGTTTTAAAAAATCAACATCTTTTAGGTAGTTCTCTGAATTTACTCTTTTGTTTTGGGATAAGGTCTTGCTATATAGCCTTGTCTAACCTGGAACTCCCTATGTGGACGAAGCTAGTCTCGAACTCCATATCTACATGCTTCTGCCTCCTGGAATTAAAGACCTGCACTACCATACCCAGCCTTACTCATTTTATTATTAATATTTAAAGTTAGGATTCTGTACTAGTGGGTTTGGATTACTCATGCTGATATTTAGGGCTTGGTTGCCAGTATAAAAAGTCATGTTCAGTGGTAGGAATGAGAGGTCTAGAGAATGCAGCAGGAATTATGAGAGCATGGCAGTGAGTGATATACTTGCCTTGTGGGGTTAATGCATGAGATGACTTAGTGGTTGTTGCTCTTGATTTGAGGGAAGTGGAGTGATACTTATTTTCGACCTATCAGGGCCACTCATCTAATAAAAATGAAGCTGACCATGTCTGTGAGAGAGCAAGGTGGTAAACATAGTTTAAGAGAAATGTTATGGCAAATTTGTCACTAAATTCTTGCAAAACTGTGTATGGGCTTTCAATATGTTCACAGGTGGCTGTATCAGAAAGTGTGGAAAACAAGAATTATGGGAGCCCCATAGATCCTTCTGAGATAGTTCCAGAACCAAAGTCAACTTCCCCGGGTGCTGATGGGGCTCAGGTAACAATAGCTAACCTGTGAAAGGGGATTTGAAAAGAACTTTGAAATTTCTGGGTTGATATTAATCCATGGAAGACCATGTCGCAAAGAAGGGAAAACAGATTTATGGATCTCGTATATTCAGAAATAGAACATCAAATTTGAGATACTTCCTTAGCATGCATAAATATTTCACTGTGTTAAGGATACATATGAAAAACCCTTCCCTGGTTAATGCATATTCCCCTTAATATAAGTTACTCTTAGCTTTATTGCTATTACCAATGTCTACCACCAGATGGCACTAATATATACCCTCTTCATCTGTGTATCTAGAAACTCTGAGTTGTCCATCCAGTCATCCAAACATTATTGCCTTCAATGTGTCAGGCAAAGTATTTACTGTTGGAAAGTAAAAGGAAAAAACAAAACAATATTTGATGGATTTGTATCTATTATGCCTTGTAGACTTTTGAAATTTGTAGACTATTGGGGATGTGATTTAATAAGTACATTTGATATAAAAATATTTTTAATAGATAGTATATCACTAACTCACCTGAACACATATGTAGCCATCCCAGATCTAACTGCTTGACTCTAGACAATCATTTTACCTCTGAGGACTGCAATCTTTAACTGTGCCCCCTCACTAGGGGTACTATGGGGAAATTGCATAGGACAGTTCTTTGTGATACAAAACACTACAGGACATTTAAATTGTTCTGGTCCAGTAGTGACTCACCTAATTCATTGTGATCCAGAGATTACCTCTTATGCACACATAGGCACACACACACATCATGATGGGAATTTTTAGCTTCCTGTTTTTCAAGGGACTTTTTTCCTTTAAGATACATTTAAAAGTGAATGTTGAAGATTAGTTTCCCACAGACACTAGAATACTTCAACATCAAACATTCAGTCCTAGGTCTGACTCCATTCCATGCCATGCCAGATTTCTTTCATTTTTTTTTGATATTTTTTTTTCTCAGTTGGCCCATTCCAAGTCTAATGATCTTCCTTAGGCAGAGGTAACCCAACCTGAGCACAAAGGGGGGTGTGGGTGGAGGCTGTTCCCTCTGATCCATACCCCAGGCCCCAGAAGTGGAATGAGAGCCAACCTTTACCAGCTGCAACCCCTTTCTTTCTCTTCCTCTCACTGAAAGGCTGAGATCCTGTAAGGTTTGTCCTCCAGGCATCTCCCCATATCTGTGGTCATTTGGGCACTGAATAGCCACTTGGCTGAAAAGCAGTAGAAGCACTTGGTTAAGTCATTGAGGCTGGCATTAATGTACAAAGGAATCTTACAAGTTTATCTTGCATCAGTAAATACTGAAAATACTCAAAGTTCGGACTATGGCATGCATGGGATGTGTGGGTTAAGTGAATGGTCTCTTGCTTCTCTCCCATAGTCATGTGCTCCCTACTTCACATGTGGCTCCCACCTTTCACAGTCAGACATCCTGTAAAACACATGGGGTACCTGACCCACCTGTAGGAGGAGTCTGTTTGTTCTCTTGTCTCCTGACAGGTTTTTGTCTGGCAACTAGAGCAGTGGTCAGTACTATAGCCACCTTTTCAGAAGGGTGGGACTAACCCACTATAGTGTGTGTTTTGGTGGGGGGGAGTTCTCTTTGGATTCTTCAGTATATGGGCCTCTGGGTCTCTTGAGTATTCACTATCTGCTTGTCAACCACAATTTAGCTATTTATTTTGCTGTGACTCAGTATGTGTCATATAGTGATAATAATAAAAATCATAAAAAATCTGCCTCAAAGGGCTGTTAAGATGAAATCAGAAACTCATAAAACTCTTAAAGCAGTTCCTGATATACAGCACACAGTAAGTGTGCATTGTTTTGTTGTTTTCATGACGACTGCAGGACATGAAGAAGTGGGAGGGGAAACTCTAGAACTAATCCAGGCATAGTTCTGGAAATGAGAGATGCTATTTGTCTTTTTCTCCAGCTTCCAGGCAGCCTTGGAAACTTCTTTTACTCCAGAGAACCCTAGTATGCCTTAGTGCCATGTGTATTTTGTACCCAAATAGATAGAGCAAGTTGCATGGCAAAGCTTCTAGATGATATGGGTCCAGATTTATAAACTGCACACTTCAAAGCAAGGAATGATTTTGAAATTATTAGATGAAAACTGCTGACAGTCTTAGTTACCATTCAGGGACCATAAGAAGGATTGAACCACACACCACTGGAGCCCAGCCCCCAAACTTAGATCAACCAAAATCAAACTCACAAAGAAAAAACAACAAACAAATCCCAAATGAAACAAAATACAAAAATCCATCTTGTTTCCCTCTTTTCATTCAGGGCACAAAATGGAGCATCTTCAAACGAAAACCAAAACAAACTACCAACTTTGAAAATCCAATCTATGCAGAGGTAATGTTTAATTGTTGTTCTTAGCACAGACATTCTTTTTAAGAGAAAATTTGGCTGAATGAGACATATTCAGATTATTTTGAGCAGACTGACAAAGATTAGTCCTCACACAGAGCTGTCCTGCTTGGGGAATAAATGGCTGTTTCATGTCTCCTTGTGGTTGCAGATGGACAGTGAACAAAAGGAAAATGTGTCTGTGGCCCCACCTCCATCACCTTCTCTCCCTGCTAAACCTTCAAAAAGAGGTCCGACTCCAGGCTACGCTCCAACAGAAGACACTTTTAAAGACACTGCAAATCTTGTTAAAGAAGATTCTGAGGCATAGCCGTGCCAGATATCTAGGGAATAATCAGAAACACACTTTTGCACATATATTTTTTACAAACAAATGAAAAAAGAGTTAACACTCAGTACTTTATAAAAAATATATTTTTCTCTGTTTGCCTATGGTTTCAAGTGTCTTGTGTGTCCTTTTTTACTTATGTCATTCATTTCATATTTTTACAAATAATTTTCACAGTGTACTATATGTATATCTTTGCACTGATGTTGTCTGAAGGTAATGCTATAAATATGTTGTATATTTGTAAAATTTGGAAAGATTATCACATAACTGAATTTGCTAATAAAATTATCTGTTGAATGGTTGATCTTTAGAAAAAGTGAGTGGACGAGGAAAGGAATTGACTTGGGACCTTTAGTTATGTCTAAAGAAGAGCTACCTTTGCCAGTCTTTAAAATGATTCAGGAAAGGCATACGAGCTTCATTCACGGGTCAATTTTTACACATCAGCACTTAGTTAATGTTTAACATTGCATGTCAACTTGATTAATAGGTGTACTAACAGAAGCCACTGTTCGTTGCATACACTGTCAATGCTTTAGACAGTACTGAAGGTACAAAAAGTGATTCAGATCCAGTTTGACCCTGTTGTATGCTTCTGTTGTCTAACCCAAGCGCTGTTTGGCATGTGCTGTCTCCCTAGCTGCCAAGACGACATTTGTATTTGTCATGTCCCACACTGGATTTGTATTTCACTGAAAGAGCTCTTTTGCTTGACCCTAAATCAACTTATGCCTTTGCCTGACATCTCAGGTGTTGCCTGTCTTAGTGACTGGAGGTCAATAGCTGACTCATTAAAATCAAATCTGCGTCTTCATAAAGTAGGGTGCAAAACAGATCCCAGGTGAGCTAAGCTTCAACTGGGTTTTTGTTTCTGTGTGTGAAACTATCTTTATATTGACTATTTATTTCCTAAGTTGAACATGAATGGAAAGGGAAAACATTCTTACTGAGCCTTTTTCAGGTCTTTGCCTAAATCTGTGCATCTGTGTCAAGACGTACTGTATAGTCTAGCTCTTCTCTTGAGTAGTTGGTATAGTCTCTATGACAGGAACTACGGCAGGAATATACATTTTCCATAGCAAGTAGCATTTCTGGTTCTCTGTGCTAATATTGCACATATGTTAAACAAAGAATGAATGGATGGATGGACGGATGAATGAAATATGCTCCTGATTATTTTATTATTGAGTCCTCAAAATATTTTGTTGCTCATATTTTGAGTACTGATTGTAATTACTTTTTAATTGTACTTTGATTAGAAAAAGCAACTGGAAATGATGCTGCTGAAAAATTTCTAATAAATGTATTTTATCAGATACTTGCCGTGTGATTCCTGAGTCTTGGTCACAAATCATTTGTACTATGTGTGCATAAAGCCTGGTTGCTTCCTGTCACACTAATCCTTGCCACTTCTTCCATCCCTTTAATGCATCTTTTATTGGAGAATATTATGGAGCTGTCAAGATCTTAGCTGGACCCTTGAATGAATGCCCGTATCTTGTCTGAAGCAGAAATGGAGATGAGAAAAGGGTTGGTTGTTGTCTTTTGAGGGTGCCTAGAAAGGTAATAAATTCCACTGTACTTGAAGCTTGGGGAAATCAGAACTGAGAAAGTTGAAGTGCGTTTTCAGCATGGAGAAGAGAGCCATGGGGGAAAAGGGTCTTTCCTGGATGATTCTAAGAACATTCTTATTTCGGCGAATGGTAGAGAGCCCCTTTGAGTAGAACTCCCAGTGTCTAGTTCCTGAATGAGAGAATAAGGTGATACATGAATTTATTCTTCCACTTCCCCTGGGTTTTCAGACCATCTTCACAGGACCTCTTTTTAGTTGTGCTTCTTTCCCTGAGTCCTATTATACATAGCCACGATGTCCTTGGGAGAACTTTCAGAGGATCTTGGGAAGTCCTGAGCCTTCCCTGACAATATGGAGAGTTTTACTACAAGGACAGATAGGAAGAGTCTGTTTCCAAGAGTGGAACTGTTTATTGCCTCTAATTTTTGTTTTGTTTTGTTTTGTTTTCTTTCTTTGGAAGCTTTCTAAGAATAAAGCTATCGCAAGGGATACTTTAGTTTTGGAAGATAAGGAACCCCAAGCTGTTCTTTGCGTAGAGTTATTATACCTTAAAGGAACCAGATTAAGTTCATGAAGGGCTGTGAGACTTTATTTGCAACACACACACACACACACATATACCCAGAGACACACACACACACAGACACAGATGCATAGACAGACAGACAGACAGACAGACACACAGAGTTACATAGAGTATGAAGGCAGTTACTAGGTTTTGGACAGGAGAGTCCACTTATCTGTCTTTGATCTTTGGGGTGAGGCAGTTATGGTGGCAAGGGTTATTTCTCCCGGAGTTAGTGAACTCCAACTGGATATGTCACCTTGAGTAAGTTTCACCTCCCCACAGATTAGCCACTTTATGTGGAAAATGAAGGGGTTAGCTGGGTTACCTCTAAGTTTTCCCTTTCAAGTCCAATTTATCTTTGCTCCAATCTTCCTTTGAATTAGTTAAATTCAAATTCACTGCAGCTGTTTCAGTCAGTTCCAAGCTTGTTAGAATAACTTCAAAGAAAACAAATCCAATGATAGCATCTTAAATTTCATCTTCAAATGCTGACTCTCTCTAAGTGAGCTATCAGAAAGGTGCAGGGAATTTTTTTTTTTCAAGTATCTGAAAGGCCCCCTATCAATTCCTGGACTGAAAGCAGTCATTCAGAGTTCCTCTTGCAGGAGATTGCAGATGTTTTTAGAGAGCCAAGGCCCCAGGAAGCGTGGATTTGTGCGCTCACACTGAGTTTCCTGGGAACCTGAACGGGGAGTAAGGATAGCCGGAGGAGTAGACCCAATGGCCTCCTGCTGACTTCTAACTGGATGCAAAGTTCTCAAATGGGCTCTAGAACAAAGAAACTAGGAAGGAAAATTATAACTTTTCATTGTCTTTTATTTTGTAATTTTATTTAGTTATTTTAATTAGCTAATTTTTATTTTATGAGTATCATTTTTATTTTATGTGTATGTGTATTGCCTGCATGTATGTAAGTGCACCTGTGTTGTGCAATGCCCTCAGAGCACAGAAGAGGCCATTGGATCCCCTGGAACTGGAGTTACAGATGTTGTTAGCTGCCATGTTGGTGCTGGAATTTGAATCCAGGTCTTCTGCAAGAACAGCTGGTGCTCTTAAGTGCTGAGCCATCTCTCCAGCCCATGTATGAGTATTTTGCCTGCATGTATATAAGTGTTCATGTCATGCAAAGCCCACAGAGGCCAGAAGAGGGTGTCATCCCCTGGAACTGGAGTTAGGGACTGTTGTTAGCCACCATGTAGGTGCTAGGAATCAAATCTGGGTACTGTGCAAGAGTGCTCTTAACCACTGAGCCATTTCTCCAGTCCCCTTATTTATTTATTTTTAAGAAAAATTCTTACTGTATAGATCTTGCTGGCCAATACATCTAATTTGTCTCTTTAAAAAATTTTTTTTTATTGTTTTTATTTTATGTGTATGCGTGTATTGCCTGCATGTATGTGAGTGCACCCTCAGAGGTCAGAAGAGGCTGTTGGATCCCCTGGGAGTGGAGTTACGGACAGTTGTTAGCCGTCATGCAGGTGCTGGGATCCAAACCCGGGTCTTCTGCAAGAACAACCAGTGTTCTTAACCGCTGAGCCATCTCTCCAGTCCCTAATTTGTCTTTTTTAAAAAAAAAAATTGATAAAATATTCATGACATGTAACTTACACTTTAATTTTTAAAAAATTGTGTGTGTGTATGTGTGTGTGTGTGTTTGTGTCTCTATGTGTAGGGGATGGTGGTAAGTGCATGTGTGTGTGTCATGATGCTTATGTGGGAGTCAGAGAACAATTTTCAGGAGTGTCAGGTTTTTTTCACCATGGGTTCAAGTATCAAACTCAAGCTGTCAAGTTTGTATGGCAAGTGCTATTACCTGGCAGAGCTATCTCACCAGCCCTGTTTTTGTTTGTTTATTTTATTCATTAATTGAGGCAGAAGTCTCTGTCATGTAGCTCAGATTGGCTTCAAACTCATGATCTTGTTGAGATTACCCGATTAAACTTGAGTTTTTAATCATACCTGGTTTTGTTAGAAGGCTGCAAAGGTTTTGAGAATTTATGAGGCATGATATTCTTCCTAAAATTCTGACTGTGTCAGCGTCCATGAAAAGGCAGCAAGTTCAACGCAGCCCAGCCCAGCCCAGCCCAGCCCAGCCCAGCCCAGCCCAGCCCAGCCCAGAAGAAATTCATTAGTCAGCTATGCTGTCCCATGAAGTATGTCTCAGACTGGGTCGTGGCTGTTGTTTTCAGGATGTTAGTGATTCAAGCAAAAGGCTGCCAACCCCAGGTTTGATAAGGTAAAAAGAGGGGGACCATGACTCTCTTGCTGGCTGACTTTGGTAAAGCTATTGAGCTTTTCTGAATTTCAACTAATCATCCAAAAGAAAAAATATTAGAGATAGGTTGGAGGTGTTTCTCAGGGGCAGATCCAGTGTGGGACTCTGCATTTCCTCCCTATCATCACCACCAATACCAAAAACAAACATGCAGAATCACTCCACAATGCTCTCTCAAGGATAGTATTTACTCATGACTCAGCAAATCTTGAGGAAGCACCTGCCAAACAGCAACATTCACTGAACCTTATGGGAAGCATTTCATTTAATCCTGCTGGAAATCTAATAAGGGAAGTATTATTTTAATGTTGTTAGAGATCAGTAAACACACATCGATGTGTTCCTTATTGGTACTTTATTATAAAGTATAACATAACATGTTGGTACAATGTCATAACCCAGGGGAATAAATCTGCTTTTATCCCCTCTGTTTCAATTCCAATGGTGCGGGGACGGCGGGGGGGGTGTTTGAGCCAGTGACCCCTGCGCAGCGATGACTGGGGATGAGTAAGCGTGCCATTCTCCAGCCCACACCGCCCCCAGTACCGGGGACAATCAGACGCAACTAGGAGCCTAGTCAAGCAGGGACTCATTTACTGCAGGTGTTACAGAACTTATAAAGGCACCTGGAAATCCACCCTGCCCCCACCAAGGGTGTATCTTAAGGATGGTCACACGCTGACCATGCAGTGCAGAAGTATCCTTCAGACTTTCAAAGCAAGTCAGGCCGCACCCCAGTAACTTCTTCTTAGACTTCTGCAAGGTGGGGCCTTTAGGTCCCCACACAATGGATTCTGTCTAGCAACAGCAGTAAGAGCAGATTTTTAATTATTGCTTCTTTTGGGCCAAGACCTCCTTTAAGCATGTTCTAAGTGTTAGCTTATTTAATCATCTCAAAAACACTATGAGATAGATTATCATTTTTGTCATCCTCATTTTGTAGCTGAGGGAACTGAGGTTAGAATGGTTCAGCCACTTGCACAGATCCTGCAGCTAGGAAGTGTTGACTATAGGACCCTAACCCAAACTGTCTGGGCCTTGGATCTGCATTGTGTCTCTTACTACCTCACCATTGACTGGAAAGACTCAAGGAAGGCTCAATACAAGACAGCATCCTTCTCTGTTGAAGCAGTTCATAAAGAGTAAGAGACACCTCAGTGCCACCAGCTATTACCCCTCTGGCCCTAGGCAAGGCAATCCCCAAGGCCAGTTGACAGAACACAACTGTATTCATGAGACTGTGCGGGCAGTTCTCTGAAAATCCTAGTTGATGACAAAGAATTGATTTAATGTTAAACTTTACTCTTTCCACCCAGTTCATGCATATGTGGAGGAATGGAAGAAAAGACTGTTCATGCTAAATAATGCTTAGGTCTATCTTTTGTTTGAAGAATTGAATATCAATTCTGTAGGACCTCAGGAGTCCCTAGAGACAGCTAGGGAGAAAGGGAGGGAAAAGCAGGGCAGAGGGAAGGCTAAATTGTGATGTAGTTGTCATAGAAGCCCCAGTGTTAGAATGCTGTGGACCTAGGAATGTCCGTCCTAGTTGTCTCAAACAGGTGGAGACCAAGTCTTTGGTTCTCCTTATCAGTCAGACAATGTCTATGTACAATCTTAGGTGGGGCAGCATCTTGGCTAGGGAAAGCTGATTAAGAGGCACATGTCTGAGCCTTCAGCAGCTGAGGGTAGGCACCTAGGTACTGAAGAGAGATCCAGAGAGGGCACCATTGGGTTTTTAACGTCCATCTGATGCTGTCATCATATCCTAGCATGCTTGTTTTGCTAGAATGGAATACAAGAGAACAATTGTCTAGCCAAGACTACATTGCATTTAAGAAAGGATGAATCTACTCCAAGACCTAGCCTTATGTTTGCCAGATTTGCCAGGTTTCCGGATGGAGGAGTCACCCAGGACAAAGCACTAGAGGAAGATTTCTTCCCTCTCTTACCCTCTCTCCCGCTCTTCTCTGTCCCTTTGATTCCAGAGCTAAGTTGTTAAAAGCTGCCTTTGAAGAGGGTTGGGATTTACCACCTTTCCCTGGAGGAGGAGGAGGCAAGAGGGCTAGGGTTGGGCCTCTGAGTGAGGAAAAGAGAGGCTCGGAGGGATGAGAGGGGAAGGAGGTCCCCTTTCTGGAGAATCCTGTAGCTGATCAGGACTACACTTATGGTTGCTGCTCTAAGCGGGAATTGATGAGTCTTTGAGAATACAGAATTTACCATGGAATTAGGTGGCACCAAAGTTCTGCAGTGCAGAAGAGACACTGCTCTTGCAGATGAAAAGGGCATTTCTCTGGCATCAGACATTGGTAGAAGAAGCATGTTCTAGGTTGTTTCTGTGGGTCTGCAGAAGAGTGTGCCCCAAGAGCAAAGCTGATCCAGAAAGATCAATACCAGTGGAACCCACCTGGTTTTGACTTGCTGTGCCTGTTTTTCATATCTTATAAGAACCTTGACCTCTTTCAGGTCATTTGGCTGGTGAGCATTGCCTTTTGTGCCATCTGTGGTGGAGGCTGGGAGGCTGAAATCACTGGTCTCCAGAAGACTAGGACTCAGCCCAAGCTACTGAGAGCTTGGCTTGGAGTCCTCTTCTCATGGATTAAAGTACTGGGCAAAGTATTGGGACATGCTATTTATTTCTCAGCACCTCAGGTAGTCACAGAGAAGGGCAGGAATGTCAGTACCTGCCATGTAGGTTATCACAAGTTAGAGGACTAGAATTAAGATCTTCATTGCACTGTAACCCTGGTGACCACACCATTGTTTGTATATGTGTATGTGTGTGTGTGTGTGTGTGTGAGTATATGTATGTAATATTATATGTTAGATTTTTTATTTTTTAAGAATTTCATACATGACTTCTGTATATAATTTTTACCCTTCCACTCTCCCTTCAACTCCTCCAATGCCCCCCAATTCCCTCTCAATTTTGTGACTTCTTCTTTAATTATTATTGTTACAACACACACACACACACACACACACACACACACACACACACAAAGCCGACTGAGTCCATTTAGTGTTACTTATATGTAAATGTGTTTAGGGCTGACTATTTGGGATTGGATAACCTATCAGGGAGCTCATCACTGGAGAAAACTTGTTTCTCCCTCTCTCAGCAGCCATTAAGATTACTTACAGCTCTTCATTTAGATGTGGGACCCTATGAAATTTCCCCCACCATGCATGTAAACTGGTGTTGTCATGCGGGTCTTGTTTAGGGAACCATATTGTTAAGATTTCATGTGTGCAGCTTCCCTGTCATGTCTAGAAGACACTCTCTAGCAGCAGGTGTCCTGATCCTTTGGCTCTTAGGATCTTTCTGCCCCCTCTTCCACGATGGTTCCTGAGCCATAGGTGCAGGGGTTTCATTGCAGATGTATCAATCGAGGCTGAGCCCCTCACACACCATTGTTTTGGGTACGGCTATCTGTTGAATAAGTGCTGTAATTAAACAGTCAGCAAAGGATGGAATACAACTGGGCTCAGGGACTCAGAGCCAAGCAGCAGATGTGATTAGGTCACAGGTGCTCTTATACCCTGCCTCTGCTGCACTGCTGTCTGGTGGTCCAGCATTAGCTTGTGAATGTGGCTCTCTCTTGCAACTCTGTGCAGCTGAAGAAGCAGATAGAGACCTAATGGTGCCTATAGCCTGCTGAGGGGTAGGCCAGGCATGGTTGGAGTGCAGGCTGTGGGATTTCACATAGTAAGGGTCCTAGGATGCTTGAGGAGAGACTGCTGGGTGCTGATGAAAAGGTGCATGGAGGAATTGCCAGGGAGCCAAAGTGCAATGAGCTTGGTTTGTTTCAGGAACTTTCCCAGGACTAGCCTTAGAAAAGAAAGGAAGAGCCATCATCTCTTTTTCTTTTTTCTGCATTCTCTCCCCTCCTGATTGTGGGACCTTCTATTGCCAAATCACAGAGCCAGGCTTTATGCAGTTCCCTTAATAGCTGAGCCACAGTATGGATTCAGTGGGATCTTTCTGGCTGGAACAGGACCTGAACCACCAGTTGGCACATTGTTTCTATGAGAAATTCATTCTCAATTCCAAATGATGATTAATGGTGTAGGTCTCAGAATAAAACCCATTCTGTGCTCTGTTGTGCAATCCAGACAAATCAGGCTTGTCTTGATGTTTGTGAGGAGAGGGTAGAGGGGCATCTATTTGCATAACAAGAGCTTCCAGACCCCAGAGGGAGAGAGAAGGTAACCTCTGAGACTGACAGGCAGACTCAGCGCAGAAAACTCTTCAAGGGGTCTGGGGGAGCAGATGGGGAGTCTAAGGATACTTTTGCTCTCTAACATTCCAAAAGTATCCCAGCAGAGGAAGAAATTGGTTTGGGGAGTGTGTTCCGACCTGGAAACCAGCTGAGTTTGGCATTAGATGTCCTGAGACTAGCCCTCTGTGTCTGTCTGTGTTCCCTCCCAACAGGCTTCCTGGGGAGGAAGCTGGAAAAGGCATGCAGTTAAGATGTGAGAGAAACCCAGGTAGGGAAGCCCTGCTCTTAAGAAAACATTTTCCTTGTCATAGGAGTATATATTAATTGTATAAAATAACTATTCTGACATTTCCATATATATATATATATATATATATATATATTTCTTTTACAGGATCTCCCTGTAGCCCCATTTGGCCTGGAACTTTGCTATATACACCAGGCTAGCCTTGCTCTCACAGAGATTCACCTGCCTCTGTCTCCCAAGGAGTGCTGAGATTAAACGTGTGTGTCCCCCAACCCTGACAATATGATGTATTTTGATCATATCAACTCCTACCTTCATGTTTTTTAAGAAAAATCTAGATTACACACATGAGAGAAAACACATAGTATTTTTTCCGAGTCCAACTTATTATATTAGTACCATGATTTCTAGTTCTCTCCATTTTTATAACAGCATTTCATTTTCTTTACAGCTGAATAATACTACGTTGTGTATCTACACCACATTGTTTTTATTCATTCAGCTCTTGATGGACATCTAGGTTGATTCTATAGCTTGCCTACTGATATATGCCACAATAAACATGGATGTACTGGCATTCTTATTATATGCTGACTTAGACTCCTTTGGATATCTAACCAGGAGTGGTATAACCAGATCATATGGGAGTTCCATTTTTAATTGAAGAACCCAAGGAAGTCATTTTAAGTGCCTGTATTAGTAAGTTTTTCATCACTATAATGAAATCCTGGATGTGGGCTACTTTTGGAGAAAAAAAAAGGTTTATTTAGCTCATAGCTTTAGAAGTTGAAGTCTGTTTGGCAAGGGCAATGGTGGGAGCTTCTAAGAGCACTCCTTTTGCAGACCCAAACACCTCCTATCAAAGATTCCACTACCTTCCAACAGTGTCACCATGGAGCCAGGCCTTTGGGGGCTTTTGAGATGGATTAAACCACATCCCATTCAAAGTAGGCGCACATCAAAGATTTTCCTCTCACAGTGACTGGTGCAGTCAAGGTTGAAAAATGTAAGAATGACCAGATCACTTTCTCACAGACAAGAACTCTGACCTGGTCACCCAGGAGAGGAGTCCAGAGGGACTGAGGCAGACTACGGGTGCCCATAATCTATCACTGCCAAGAGGATGGTGGTCTGCTCATTGTACCAGAATGTAAGCTTCTAGGCTGGTATCACTCAGGCGATCTAGAGCTAGTCTTCAAAGAGACTTCCATGATATGTAACCCTTGGTGTTTGGTGATTTACCCTGTGGAGTTTAGCTCCTGGTCTCCTTTTCTCTTTAATGAGGAAGAGTCAAATGAAATACGAGGAGGAACCAGAAGAGTGCACATATGAATGTGTCCAAGAGATTACACAAGATAGAATCATGTCTGATGAGCTCCGTCTTGTTAGCTACAGGAAATGGATTTGAAGGCATCACCCCAAGGGCAGCCAAAATGTTTCCTGCTTCCTTCCCCTCTTCCAGCCTGTAATACAAATGCTGGGAGTTGTTGCCAAAAGATTAGAAAAAAAAAACAAAAACAAGACTTGAGGGATGACCTAACATGTAGAACTTCTGACACTCTCTGAATGTTGTTTCTTTAGGACATTACAACTCCTTCCATAGACTATAAAGTGTTGAGTTCTCTTTTTAAAATGTCACTGGTGTCCATTGTCCCTAATAACAAAAACAGAGGGAAAAATATTTCACAAAGAGAGGTTTGGAGATAGTTCTGAAAGTAATCTCACCCACACTACACCCTTTCCCTCCTTAGGAGAGCTGCTAGAAAATGGCAGCTTTGTGTCCCCTGCTCAGAGGGACACTAAGTGACTTAGTTGACCCCTGTAGGAAGAGGCAAAAGAATGAAGGTAAGGGGAATCAGTCATGCACACATCCACTCAATGGGAAGGTAGCTGCATCCCATGGCCTGGGAGCTGGAGAGCTGATGCTCCAGTGTCGTTTGGGTTCTCTGTCCCTGGAAGCCATTCTGCTCCATCTAAAAATATAATGTCCCTATTGCAGTAAGAAAAGATAAAGTAAAGCAAAGAGACAACAACAACAACAACAGTACCATAAATTGTATAGTCGCTTCCTAGAAGGTTAGTTTCCTCACTCATTGCTATGGTCATGGCCAATACTCCAACAGGAAAAGACATGCTAATAAGAGAAAACATGCAAAGTTGTTTAAAGATTTACTTTAAATTCTATTAATTGTGTGTGTGTGTGTGTGTGTGTGTGTGTGTGTGTGTGTGTGTGTGTGTATGTGTGTTCATGTGTATGCGAGTATGAGTGCAGGTGCCCTGGGAGGCCAGAATCATTAGATTTCCTGGAGTTGGATTTACAAGCAGTTCTGAGTCACCCAATATGGACTCTCTTAACCACTGAGCCATCTTTCTAGCCCTAAAACATGCAAGCTTATTTAACTCAAGGTTTACATGGAAAGGGAATCTACAGATACGAAAGGCAAGGAAGAAGGAAACTTATGTATTCTATGCTTAGGTCTGATGAAGACTCAACAACTGTTGCTGCACATAGGAGAACAAATGGACATGACCTCGTGGTACTAAAAGGAGGAAACAGCAAGACCCATGTGATTAGATCCTCTCTGTGTCCCTGTGTCTTCTTCTGGACTGAGGGTCTTAGGACCTGCTGAAGAGGAGGACCAGGAAATCCATCCCAGGTTTTATGATCTGCTTCAGGGAGATGTGTGGGGCAGGGAACAACTTCTGGTGTTTCTTTACTGGTCAATGTGCTGTATTTGGGGACAGTACTCTTACACGCTCCATCAGTGGACAGGGTCTACGAACAGCGAGTCTATATCTGTGTTTCATAGCCAGGGAAAGCTATGAAAAATAAGGAAGTTAGGAATTGGGAACTAGAGATGTGCTGGAAGGGTCCTTAGGGGTTGACAACATGGTAATCATCTTCTACCAGCCTTCAGAGGTGCAAGCTGGGAGGCCTTGTTTTGCAGCCATATTAAAGCGGCTGTCATTTTCTGTCTAATAGCAAGCTACCTCTTCTGGGTTCTGTACTCTCAAACTATAGCTTATACCCAGCATGGCAGGATGCATTTGGCACTGGACTGGTCAGTCAGGATTGCTCTGTGCTTGCTCTAGTCCTCGATGCTACAGGCATGGGAGTGCCTTGCCATTCATGATCCCATCTCAGAAAAGCAATGGATAATGATGCAAAATTCTTTTTCATAATTATGTTCAGTTAACGAATTCCTCAAACTCTTTGCTACATCTTATTATAGAGATGTGCTTGCCTCTGAGACACCTCCCTGCAGGTCCATCTCCAGGGAGCAGGCAAACAAAGCAGGAAGAATGGAAATCAAAGTGATTATTCTGGCCAGAGCTGCTGGATGGAGAGCCTGCAAGGAAATGATGAGCACAATGAGCAGCCTGGCAAGTTTACAATGACCCGGTTAAGCCTCCCCATGATTTCCCTGAATACACCGAGGGTGGCTTTGTAGAAAACTTTAGCTTCTTATATGTGGTAGTGGCAATGAAAATAGAGCAATTGCAGTTGATTGACAGAGCTGAGTAGTGGATATTTATGCTTGGCAAAGCTTTTGTGATCAAGGAGGTAAAATGACTTCAGCATAGCAGTCTCTGGCTTTTGGGTGAGCCCAGTCTCTCTCTCTCTCTCTCTCTCTCTCTCTCTCTGGTATCAAAAGTATCTTGGCTCTGGTACAGGGAGGTCAGCAAGAGAAATCAAGCAAAGGTCCTGCCGTTTTTGTTTTTTTTTTTCTCCTTTATATTTTGTTAGCTACGGTTAGTGCCTGAATTTTTAGAAAGATCTAAAAGCATGAAGTAGGAGACTTGAGTGTTCTTATTTGCATATTAATGCCAAACTTATGTGACCAGCACCCAATTATTTCCAAGGTTGTTGCCAAGAGCTGGGCTTTGACAGGAGGGCCTCAAGCAAGGGCTTGGTAAAATGAGAACAGCCTGCTGCTCCATGGGTTTCATCAACTGCAAGGAGTGACAGCTTCTCCAAGTGCTGCTGGCTTGTTCCCTTGAGTTCTCTGCTCCCACCTCCATGAAGGAGCTGTGGGTGCTGAAGGGGGGCAGGATAGAGACTACTTTTATGCCTTAGAGTATTTTTTGATCACTTAAAAATTTACATTTATCGTTGATGAACTGACATCTTGACTTCTGGGTTATCTTAAGGGCTAATAATAAGTGGTTTGGGAAGACTCTGGTTTGCTCTTATTGTCTCAAAATACTACACTTAGAGACTTGCTGGCTTATATTGTTCAAAATTGTTTTCCTATTGGACAGGAATTTGTTTCAAAACTTGATAGACTTTTCTCCATTTACAAATAAGTCTTCTTAGGGTCAGAGGAACAAACTGTGTTGCTTCCCAGTACCTAAGCTCCAGCAGAGGCTATAGGACTCTAGCTGGGGATCTCGGACTTTTTATGAGCACCAAGCGCCTCCTAGTGTCCACCTGGCAGCACTGACCTTGCATGCTTCTGTGCCAAAAATGTTGGGTCAAGTAGTGGCAGAAAGGAGGCACTCACTTGACGTCCATTCATTCCCTGGGTCTGGGGCACTTAAGGAAGCTATGGGAGGAAAGAGGGGCTGGTTTCGGGAACGGCGTGGCCAGTGTCCTGGAAGCTGCAGAGACTTGCACTCAAACCACAGTGCCTTGGAGCAAGGGCAGTGTCAGGACTTCCTTGCTGCGGCATATTAGGAAACCAGGCTAGATTTGAGAGTTAAAAAAAATCTAGAGCTTGACACCTGCTATAGCTACAGCTAGAGGCGTGCCTTTGGATAGGCAGTCAACCTTTCTGAAGGCAACATATCAAAGATGTTGACAGAAATGTGTATTTCAGGATTATCAGGAGCATCTGGTGAGAGTGAGAGTTGCTTAAGTGAAATGCTTGCTTCCTCTCTCTGTTAGCTCTGGTCCCCTTTGTCTTTTGCCTCTCCCTCATCCCAGTTTGAAACAGCTTCTATGAGCCATGTTGATAAGTGGGCTGTTCATATCTACAAAACTAAGTATAAAGAGATTTTAAAAATTTCCTTTTATCCCCTGTTCTAATTGATTTTTGTTTTCTGAGAAAGTATCTCAGTATATAGCCCAGGTTGATCTTGAACTTGGGATCGTCTTGCTTCAGCCTTCCAAATGCTGGGATTATAGAGATGTGCCACCATGCTATGCACCTTAATTGATTTTTTAAATTAAATTTACTTATTTGTGTGTGTGTGTGTGTGTGTGTGTGTGTGTGTGTTACACATGCTGCAGTAAATATTCAGAAGTTGCTTCTCTCTTTCTACCATATGAGACTGGGGTTTGATCTCAGGTTGTCAGGCTTGGCAGTAAGCACCCTTACCCACTGAGTCTTTTATTTATTTATTTATTTATTTATTTATTTATTTATTTATTTATATCCCTACGTTTGTAAGTGCACTTGTGTCATACAGTGCCCATGGAGGACAGAACCAGGCTGGCCTTGAACTCACAGAGATCCGCCTGCCTCTGTCTCCCAAGTGCTGGGATTAAAGGCGTGCGCCACCACACCCTGCCCCACTGAGTCATTTTGCTAGCCCTGCTTAACTGATATTTAAAAAGCAACTGTGTCTTAAACTTTGCCTTGAAATTGGAAGTGCATCCATTTTTAGTTTCTATGGGACTATTTTCTCTGTGATAGTTATGAGAATGTGCTGAGTGGCAGTACAGGGGTTCAAGCTGTCCTGGTGGGTCCCATGAGGTGTCCCACTAATGGACTGCCCTGGAGTCACCAGCACAGCCCCTGATATAAAGTTTCTGAGTTCACTAAAGTCACGGGTCAGTTTTCCTATGGCTCCATTCCAATAAACTATTGAGCCTCAAATCCTTTTAACTTCTGCTTGAATTCCAGTTCATCAGAGGGCTGTATTCCTACCACAAACAGTTTGTCTTAACTGAAAAATACTCTTCCACCTTGAATCTTCACTATAGAAGGAGAAAAGAGTTCTTGGTAGCATAAGAGGCATAGATAAATGTGACCCTGGGGCTACAGGGAGACCCTTCTTTAAAAGACCAAAAAAAAAAAAAAAAAAAAAAAAAAAAGGCAAATACTGCAAGACTAGCTGCTTATACCACAGTTTGAACTAAAAGGAGGAGGAGGGACCTTGAGAACATTAGCAGATCATTTTGATAGCATGCCTTATGTGGGAGACAGTGGAGGAAAGGAGAGGCGACACTTGTTAGTTGTGCATGTGTGTGTGTGTGTGTGTGTGCGCGTGCATGCATATTGTCTGTTTGAGCACAACATCCAATCTTCCCCAACTCTAATTTCTTTTCTTTTGTTTTCTTTTCTTTTTAAAAATAATTTATTGAGAATTTCATACAGGGATATAAGCATATAAGGTGTTTTGATCAAATCCATGCTCACTCCCTCCCCTCCAACTCCTCCCTGTTACAGGACAGAGTTCACAAAAAAAATCACCAAGACCACTTTAAGAAAAGTAGCAAGGTAAATTTTAATTTTCGACCGGCTGGACTGTCTATCTCAGGAATAGAAGCAGCCCTGATCATTGTCGGCCCAGAGTTTTTATAGGATTTCAGAAATATTATTCAAACAGGGCACTTGTGAACCAGTCAGGTTTGTACAACATAGCAGAACTCTGAATCTATTAATCAACAACCAATCATTATACAAACAAGTGATACAGTCATATAACTTGGCAATCAACTTTGTAATTTTAAAATTAGTCAACTTCCTAGCCATAACAAGTATAGTAAGAAAGCTAAAATCAGCAGTTACTGGGTGGTAATACAATAACAGGGTGGTCTTATACTTCGTGCCAAGGTGACCTAAAATAGCAAGGGAGTTACAGAAGTGAAAACAAGCAGTTAGCCAGATGTAAAATGTCTGGAATTAGCACAATCCATGGTTCATGGCTAGGACAATTTCCCAAGACTCAAGGTTGCCCCCTTTTCCTTTGGTGTGCAGCAAAGTTGCTGCTAAAATAGCTCTGAATAAAATGGAGTAACTTAGGTAAGTTTGCTGAGCCAGTTCACTCCCATATCGCCACTTTTTTCTGATAACTTCATGTACACTTTCTTCTTCTTCTTTTTTTTTCAATGGGGCTTTTACTGCTCTAACATTCCTCCCGCTGAAGAGGTAGCCCTAAAATCTTTTAAGGATGTTCTACTTCCCTGGGCCTGCACAACCCACAGGCCTCTCTCCTAACTGCAGGCCTCTCTCTCCGAGGTTAGTCAATCGCACCCTCCCACCATCCATGCCTTGACTCTCCCAGCCTCATTCATGCGCCCATCTCTCCCACCAGTCTCTCCCCCTAGCCTGGGTCCTGTCCCATTCCTTGTCTTGGTGCCCCAGGCCTAGGGAACCACCACTGCTTCCTGATCCCTTGCATCCAGACCAACTCAGTTCCTTCTCAGGTACCCAGGAGCACTCTGGGCCTGGCCCTGCCCTCACCTCCCACTACTTCCCTGGGCCTGCAGGATCCACCAGCCTCTTTCCTGGATGCCTGCGCTGACCTTTCCTCTTCCTGATCCTTTGCATCCAGACCAACCCAGCTCCTCAGTGCAGTCCCCAGGAGCCCGTCGGGCCACTTCCCACCCCCATCTTCCTTTGCATCTCTGGGTGGAATGGCCACCAGCTGCCCGAGACCAGCGTCTTTCCTGGGCCAGCTCCAAGGCCAGTCCAACCCCCAAATTTCTGAGGCCAAAATCTTTCGAGGAGGGATTGAAACCTTAGGAGAAAGCCTGAGAGCATCCGATCCACATCTGACTTGGGCCTCTGTGGGAACTCCTGAAGACAAAAGAAATCCGGCCACTTCAATATAAAATCAGAAGAGAGAACTGGAAGCTTAGAGGAACCAGGCTTTCATTCCCTAAAAGTAAACCACAAAGACACATAAAGTTCACAAAAAGAAGCAGACCTAAACTTGATGGCTTGAGTCTCACACAAGAATCAGAAACTACAAAAGAAATTCACATGTCAAAATCACAGAGAAAAAATAATAACATGAAAAACCAAAATA
>NW_008342016.1:987889-988442 GCF_000622305.1 Nannospalax galili
GATATGAATGAATTCAGAAAAGAGCTAGTACTATTGAAGAATACTCAGGCTGAAAAGAAGAAGGAAGTGAAACAATCAGTAAGCCAATTAGAAACAACAGGAGAAAGCCTCACCAATAGCATGAATGAATTGGAAAACAGAGTATCAAGACTGGAAGATAAAGTGGACCAACTAAACCACTCAAGCAAAGATTATGAAAAATTTAAGGAAGCACAAGAATGGAATATGCAAGCATTGTGTGACACCATGAAAAACCAAACTTATAAATCATAGGCGTATAGGAAGGAGAAGAATCCCAAGATAATGGCATGGACCAGCAGATCTTCAACAGAATTGTGGAAGAAAATTTCCCAAAATTGAAGAAAGACATGCCCATACAAACACAAGAAGCATATAGAACAACAAACAGACAGGACCAGAAAAGAAACTCTCCATAGCACATCATAGTAAAAACACTAAATATACAAAACAAACAGACAATACTGAAAGCTGCAAAAGAGAAACAACAAGGCACATATAAAGGAAAACCCATTGACTTTTCAGTGCAAACTAT
>NW_008342016.1:988711-994719 GCF_000622305.1 Nannospalax galili
CTTAATGCACATCTTTCATTAATAACTTTAAATATTAATGGACTGAACTCCCCAGTCAAAAGACACAGACTAGGTGAAGGGATTAAGAAACAAAACCCATCTTTTTGTTGTCTGCAAGAAACTCATATCACTTTCAAGGACAGACACTATCTTAAAGTGAAAGGATGGAAAAAATATACCAAGCAAATGGTACTAAGAAAAAAGCAGGCATAGCAATTCTAATATCTGACAAAATAGACTTTAAACTAAAACTAATCAGGAGAGATAAAGAGGGCCACTTCATTCTGATCAAAGGAACAATAAATCAAGAAGATATTACAATCATGAACATATATTCACCAAAATCTAGTGCACACAACTTCATTAAAAACAATATAATAAAGGACTTTAAGACCCAGATTAAGCCCAACTCATTAATAGTAGGGGACTTCAATACCCCATTGTCGCCATTAGGTAGGTCAACAAGGCAGAGAGTTAACAGAGAGACATCTGAATTAAACAATACCATATATCAAATGGACTTAACAGTCATCTGCTGAGTATTCCACCCAAGAACCAAAGGACATACTTTCTACTCAGCACCCCATGGAACCTTCTCCAAAATTGACCATATACTGGGGCACAAAACAAACCTCAACAAATACAAAAAGATTGAAATAATTCTATGCATTCTATCAGACCACAATGCAATAAAGCTTACAATCAACACCTGAAGAAGCCCTGATCACCACATGAACACATGGAGATTAAACAACACACTCCTGAGTGATGAATGGATGAAAAGAGAAATTAAGAAAGAAATAAAAGAATTCCTGGGACTAAATGAAAGGACAATACAATACAACAAAACCTCTGGGACATGCTGAAAGTGGTCCTTAGAGGGAAGGTTATAGCTCTAAGTGCCTATATCAAAAAGCAGAAAGAACACAAATAAATGACTTAAAGTTGCAACTCAGGACACTTGAAAAGCAACAGCAAATGAAACCCAAACCCAGGAGACAAGAAGAAATAACAAAAATCTGGGCAGAAATTAATGACATTGAAACAAAGAAAACAATACAAAGAATCAACAAATCCAAGAGATGGTTCTTTGAAAAGATAAAGGATATTGACAGACCACTAGCCAAATTAACCAAAAGAAAGAAAGAGCACCCCCAAATCAACAGAATTCGAGATGAAAGGGGAAACACCACAACAGACACCAGAAAGATACAGAACATTATAAGGGAATACTTCAAAAACCTATATGCTACTAAATTTGAAAACCTCAAAGAAATGGATGGATATCTAAAGGCATGGGAACCTCCAAAACTAAACCAAGAACTGATTAACAGATTAAACAGACCCATAACACAAAAAGAAATTGAAACAGTAATACAAAACTTCCCAACTAAAAAAGCCCAGGACCAGATGGATTTACAGCAGAATTCTATCAGACATTTAAAGAAGATCTACATCCACTACTACTTAATTTATTCAAAAAGATAGAAATGGAGGGAGAACTTCCAAATTCCTTCTGTGAAGCCAAGATCACTCTAATACCAAAGCCAGGTAAAGATACAACCAAAAAAGAAAACTATAGACCATATCCTTAATGAACATAGATGCAAAAATTCTCAACAAGATATACTGCATACAGACACACATCAAAAAGACCATCCACCTTTGTGGTCACCACCTGTGGCAGCCACTCCTCCGTTCTTATGGGTGCCACTCCTTTGTTCTCACGGATGTTGAGGCTGCACCTTTGCTTTCCCTGGGCTGAGGCCTCTCTTCTGCTCACCTGGTGCTGAGGCAGCTCTTCTGCTTGCCCTGTGCTGCCTCCTGTCATCGCTGCTTCTGCCCAGTCCCGGACCCCAGGGCTGGTGAGGAGACTGTGTCAGTGGACCTGCATTGAGACACAGGAGACCAGGTTCAGTGACACAGATCTGCTTTATTGCAGGAAGGCACAAGCTTATATATGGATGGTGGTCCAATCACAGCACAGCAAGTAGGATACCTTATTAGCATAACAGTCTTAGCATCTTATTAGCATAACAGACTTAATATCCTATCACAGAATAGCAGGTAGGATGCCTCATTATCATACTGGGTTTCAGATTACAGAGCCTGGATTCCTGGAAATCATGTGACCCTGACAGTTGCAATATCATCATAGGCTCGAGACTGTCTCCCACACACCCCGATCAAGTCGGCTTTATCCCAGAGATGCAGGGATGGTTCAACATACGTATCCCAATAAACATCATAAATCATATAAAGGGGATCAAAGACAAGAACCACATGATCATCTCAATAGATGCAGAGAAGGCCTTTGACAAAATTCAACATGTATTTATGTTCAAAGTCCTAGAGAGAATTGGACTGGAGGGAACATACCTCAACATAATTAAAGCCATATATAACAAACCCACAGCCAATATCATTCTAAATGGAGAAAAATTGGAAGCATTCCCATTGAAATCAGGAACAGACAAGGCTGTCCACTATCTCCACTTCTCTTTAACATAGTGCTTGAAACTCTTGCAAGAGCAATAAGATAAGAGTAGGAATAATTGGAAAAGAAGAGATCAAATTATCCCTTTTTGAAGATGATATGATATATCTAAGAGATGCCGAAAATCCCACCAGAAAACTCCTAGAAATATTAACACATTCAGTAAAGTGGCAGGTTACAAAATTAACCTACAAAAGTCTGTAGCCTTTCTATATACCAATAACAAGCAATCAGAGAAAGAGCACATGGAAACTCCCCTTCACAATAGCTGCAATATATATAAATATATAATATACATATCGGAATAAACCAGACCAAAGACATTAAAGAGCTCTACAATGAAAATTTTAAATCTTTAAAGAAATTGAGTAAGACATCAGAAGATGGAAGGACCTCCCATGCTCATGGATTGGAAGAATTAATATTGTGAAAATGACGATCCTACCAAAAGTCATTTATAGATTCAAAGCCATGCCAATCAAAATCCCCATGACATTTTTCACAGAACTGGACAAAACCATCCTAAGATTCATATGGAAGCACAAAAGACCTTGGATAGCCAAAGCAACCCAGAGCACTAAGAGCAATGCTGGGGGGGATTTTAAGCTATATTACAGAGCTATAGTCATAAAAACAAATGGTACTGGCACAAAAATAGACCCATAGAACAATGGAACAAAATTGATGACCCAAATATGAGTAAATGCAATTTCAGCCACCTGATATTTTACAAAGGGGCCAAGAATATTCACTGGAGGAAAGACAGCATGTTCAGCAAATGGTGCTGACAAAACTGGATCTCCACCTGTAGAAGAATGAAACTAAACCCCTATCTTTCACCCTGCACAAAAGTCAATTCCAAATGGCCAAATGGCTCAAAAACCTCAATGTAAAGCCTGAAACTCTGAAACTCTTAGAAGAAAACATTGGGAAAAACCTACAAGATATAGGCATAGGAAAGGATTTTCTAAGCCGGACATCAATTGTTCAGGAAACAAGGGCAAGAATTAACAAATGGGACCTCATTAAACTAAAACTTCTGTACGTCAAAGGAGGCAACCAGGGAAGTGAACAGAAAACCCGCAGAATGGGAGAAAATCTTCAGCAGCGACATATCTGACAGAGGTTTAATATCCAGAATATATAACGAACTCCAAAAACAGAGAATCAGACAAGATGTAACCCAACTAAAAGATGGGCTAAGGAGCTGAACAGAGAGTTCTCAAAAGAAGAAGTAAAGATGGCTATGAAGCATCTTTAAAGATGTTCAACATCACTAATAATTAGGGAAATGCACAGAGTCAGAAAAAACACAGAGTCAGAAAAAAAAATTGACATATGTTCTCCCTCATATGTGGATCCTAGAACCAAACCCTGATAAGTGAGTATGTATACAGACATAACTACAGGAATCAGGATAATGTAAAAGGACGAGGGAGGTAAAATAAAAGAAAAAACCTAAAAGAAAAGAACATTAGGAGACAGGCATTAATAAGGGAGATATGGATAAAAAGTGGTTTCATTTAAGGGAGGGGGGAGGGAAAGGGAAGGGTATACAAGGAACCTAGGGGATAAAGGGAAAGAAGGAGCTCAAGAGAGGTAGGACCATAGGAGAAGGGTATTAGTAAGGGAGAAAGGGGGGAAATGGGGTCACCTTAAGTGGGATAACCATGATGGAGGGGTGAGACAATGCAAGAGCTAAACAATGCCTAGCTAGTTTTGAAAACCAGAGGGAACCATATTACTCCTACAACCTACTGACAAATTATTCATAGCAGATCAAGAAATATATGTCTAGGTAAGGTTTATCTGAGAACAATTGGTCTTTGCCCAAGACACACAGTAATTAAAAGTACCAGGCTGGTAGAAATAACCTTCTTGGATGTTTAACATACTTTGAGGCCTATAATAATTTGGTCAAAGGGACATAAAGGACACTTTTTGCTCCTTGCTCTCCTAGGTTGACTAGTTCCAGGGGACTATGAGCATCTCTCAAAATGTCCTGTAATTGTGGTGGTTCACCTGTCCTCTTGATCAAGGAGGCCGAGGAGACCCCACCAGATGGACTTGAACCAGTGTCTAGTCTACAAAGAGGAGGGTCAACACAGCGGAATCATTTCCTCCATGCTTCCAAGAGCCAGCCACTGTCGAGCAAGATCTTTGACTTATCTTCACACAGGTGGAACTGGTAAAAGAAAGGGGCCAGGGGCTCCTCCCAAGCCCATGTGACCCTTGAGGAACAGATCCTCAAATGACCTTAAGAGTAAAAATAAATTGTTTTATCTGGGGCAACTGGCCTTAAACACCCAAAAAGAAAGTATAACCAAAGACTAAAGCGGCCAATATAATTTCTTAAGAGTCCATATACATAGCTAAAGGCTACATAACAAGCAACAGTGCCAGTAAGGCGATACCTTCTTTTGAGTTCTTGGCCAGGGTGGCCAAAGGAACTCCCAGATAGTAACTCAGCATAGAACTGGGAAAATGAACAGCAGACCCCAACCTGATCTAAAGGAATATTGACAACTGATTGTTGCTAGATGAGGAACACCTGACCCTCCTAAAACAAAGACCTCTAAATAGGCTGACTAGATTCACCAGAAGGGCAAGTAGTGGGGAATGGCTGGGGGTGCCGACAACACAGCAGACAGTAGCAGGGATATCAGAGTATAAGGGCTCTAGTAGGGGGAGGGAGGCTATGGAAGGGTGCCATCTGGGAAGTGGGTGTATAGTTGAATAAGATGAGATGATTTGGGATGTTCTGTGTGATACACACACACACACACACACACATAAAAAAAATCAAAAAATTTTTAAAAATGTATTATATTTGAGGAGGAAGCATGGAAATTTACGTCATGCTAATTAGTAGAGGTGATGAACATTACCATTGAAACCTACCCGATGACTTTATAGACGTATACAGGCACCAAGGTTCCAAGTGCAACTGATAATGACTAGTAATAATCAGATACATACAGATTAGAGATGCATGTGCCAACATCTCAGCGTTAGTAGCAAAAGCAATGAGTCTTTCTGCAAGGAACAATATATTCTAAAATGCAATGGAGATCCTTTTTAAAGGTTAAAAACATTCAATTTTATGTCTTACAGGGCTTATACTGAGTTCAATATTGTATAACTGTATTAATTCAACTGCGAACCTAGAATTTCACCCACTTGTGAAAGAGATGTACTCTTGCTCTGGAGTGTGTTACTGAATATGTTAAAGCTGTAGTGAAATGCTTCTTCTAATCATGTAGTTATTAAAAAATTTAAAAAGTAAAGATTAAAAAATAATTCTTCAAAGCATAAAAATTTGCTTCTTAATAATTAGTGGATGTGAAAAACATTACCATTGAAATCTATCTGATGACTTTATATCCATGCTCAGATGCCAAGGAGCTCAGAAAGTAACCAACTGTGACTAGTAATAATCAGATATATAGAGATTTTAGAATCACATGTGCAAACATCTTAATGTCAATTGCATTAAAAATGAATTTTTCTG
>NW_008342016.1:994736-1008411 GCF_000622305.1 Nannospalax galili
ATCTGTGTTCATTAAGGATATAAGTCTATAATTTTCTTTTTGCTTGTATCTTTACCTGGTTTTGGTATTAGAATGAAGCTGGCTTCATAGAAGGAATTTGGAAGTTCTCCCCCCTTTCCTATCTTTTTGAAAAAATTAAGTAGTATTGGATGTAGAGCTTCTTTTTTCTCATTTCATTTATCTATTTTCGTGGGGCTTTTGGCTACTCTACCATCCCCCCCTCTGAAGTGGTAATCCTAAAATCTTTTAAGGATTAGATAAGCGCTCCCAAATACTTTTGACATTTTTGGCCTTTGGAACAGAGTATGTTGCTAAGAGGCCCAAGGACATTTTGGCTTTGAACCAAGAAGATGGCTACTTTTCTTTGGGGTCTTTTTATACTAACTGCCTAGCCAATTCCTACCTCCTATTCTTATCACACCATCCTCTGAAGAGGTTACCCAGCATGTGGAAAGGGAATTGGGATGTAGACCACCACTCTGGTTTCTTCCATGCTCATCAGAGACGCAAGGTGATGCAATTGGGGTATCCCTTCAGTGGGTCTATCTAAAAAGACTCCCAAATTGCATAACTCTTATCTGTAGGGGGAAAAGAAAGTCCTTGACTGGTGAGTAGGAGATATGAAGGGGAAGTAAAGGCAAAAGTAATTAGAATTACAAGTTCCAGACAGGAAACTAGAAAAAATTTAAAACAGGAAAAATTTCAAATGTTCATATGAGAGTCCATTGGAATTTCTTGATGAGAACTCATCCCTCTATTGGGTTCCTCCTCATTTTTCTTTTGTCTGCCAAGGCGAGCGTGATGAACTCAGGATTTGTTTTCAGGCACTTTGATAGCTGTTGGAGTGGCTAGACTTGGTGTCAGTTCCCTCACGTGGTTAGAATCAGTGTCAGTTCCCTTTCATAGGCTTCTAGATAGGGGGATAAAACAAACTTGGCCATCATTTTAGAACAATAGCAGGTTGTCTCCCTTAGGTACAGGTGGGCGCTACAGTATTGCAGACCATGATTTGAAGTCTTACATCTGAACAGCACTTTCTGATTCAGAACAAAACCATCAATGAGAGATAATTGTCTAAATTTTTCATATGGACTTAAGCCTAATGTCTGATAAGTGTAATCCGTTGAACTCTTAAAGAAATATGCTGATCACTTTACTGTTTGGTTATACTTTCCTTTTGGGTGTTTAAGACCATACAGTTGGCCCAAATAAATCAATTTATATTTACACTTAAGGTCATTTGAAGGTCTGTTTCTTAGGAGTCACATGGGCTTGGGAGGAGCCTCTGGCTCCTTTCTTTTACTAGTTCCATCTATGTGAAGATAAGTCAAAGGTCCTGCTCGACCATGGCTGGCTCCACTTGGAAGCATGGATGAGATGTTTCCTCTGAGTTGACCCTCCTCTTGTAGACTGGACACTGGTTCAAGTCCATCTGGTGGGGTCTCCATGACCTCCCTGAACAATAGGACAGGTGACTCACCACAGTTACAGGACATATTGAAAGATGTTCCATAGGCCCCTGGAATGTGGTCAACCTTGGAGGGCAAGGAGCAAAAACTGTCCTTTAAGTCCCTCTGACCAGATTAGTACAGGCCTCAAAGTATGGCTGTTAAACATCCAATAAGGTTAGTTCCACCAGTCTGGTACTTTTAATTACCATGTGCAATGTAGTTAAAGCTTGGGCAAAGACCAAAAGTTCTCAGATAAACGTTGACTAAACATATATTATGTTCCTGGAGCTAGTTGTATGTATAATTTGTCAGTAGGTTGTTGGACTAATATGGTTCCCTCTGTTTTTTTTTTTTTTTTTTAACTAGCTAGGCATTATTTATCTCACACATTGTCTAACACTTCTATCATGGTTTCCCCATTTAAAGTACCCCATCTTTCCCATTTCTCCCTTAGTAATGCCTTTCTCCTATGGTCCCACCTCTCTTGAGCTATGTCTTCCCTTTTATCCCCAAGTTTCCTTGTATAACCCTCTCCCCCTTAAAATAACCCCATTTTTATCCATATCTCCCTTATTAAGGCCTGTTTCCTACTGTTCTTCTCTTTTGGATTCTTTCTTTTCCTTTGCCTCCTTGGTTCCTTTTCATTATCCTGGTTCCTATAGTTATGTCTGGATACATAATCACTTAACAGGATTTGGTGCTAGGATCCACATATGGGGGAGTGCATACGTCGTTTTTGTTGTTGTTGTTGTTGTTTTGAGTCTGTGTTACTTCACTTAGTATAACAGTTTTTAGTTCTATCCACTTACCTGCAAATTTCATTTACGAGTAAAACTCCATTGTATAAATGGCATGAATGAACCACATTTTCATTATCCACCCATCAGTTGAAGGATACTTAGATTGCTTCCATCTCTTAGCTATGGTGAAAAGAGCAGCAACAAAAATGGATGTACAAGTGTCTCTGCAATAGGATGAGTTCTTTGGGTATATGCTAAGGAGTGGTACAACTAGGTCAAATGGTAGATTCATTTTAGTTTTTTAAGCATTTGCCACACTGCTTTCCCACCAGCAGTTTGCAATCCCACCAGCAGTGGATGAACATTCCCCTTTCCCCACATTCTCTCTAACATTTGGTATCATTTGTTCTCTTGATCCTAGCCAGTCTGACTGAGGTAAGATGAAATCTTAAAGTGGTTTTAATTTGAATTTCCCTAATTACCAATGATCTTGAACACCTTTTAAGATGCTTCTTAGCCATCTTTAATTCTTTTTTTGAGAACTCTCTGTTCGGCTCCTTAGCCCATCTTTTAATTGGGTTACTTCCTTTCTTGATTCTTTGTTTTTTGAGTTTATTATATAGTCTGGATGTTAAACTTCTTCCAGATGTGTTGCTGGTGAAGATTTTCTCCCATTCTGTGGGTTTTCTCTTCACTTCTTTGGTTGCTTCTTTTGATGTACTGAAGCTTTTTAGTTTAATGAGTTCCCATTTGTTTATTCTTACCTTGTTTCCTGAGCTATAGATGTCTGGTTTAGAAAATCCTTTCCTACACCTATATCTTGCAGGTTATTGCCAATGTTTTCTTCAGTTTCAGAGTTTCAGGCTTCACATTAAGATCTTTGATCCATTTGGAGTTGACTTTTGTGTAGGGTGAAAGATATGGCTTTGGTTTCATTCTTCTACAGGTAGAGATCCAGTTTTGCCAGTACCATTTGCTGAACATGCTGTCTTTCCTCCAGTGAATGTCCTTGTCCCCTTCATGAAATATCAGGTGGCTGAAATTGTATTTACTCATATTTGGGTCTTCAGTTTTGTTCCATTGATCTACAGGTCTACTTTTGTGAAAGTACCATGTTGTTTTTATGACTATATCTCTGTAATACAGTTTAAAGTCTGGTGTAGTAATCCCCCTCCCCCCCCCAGCATTGCTTTTAGTGTTGAGGGTTACTTTGGTTATCTGAGGTCTTTTGTGCTTCCATATGAATCTTAGGATTTTTTTTCCAATTCTGTAAAGAATGTCATTGGGGTTTTGATTGGCATTGCATTGACTATATAGATGGCTTTAGGTAGGATGGTCATTTTCACAATATTAATTCTTCTAATCTGTGAGCATGGGAGGTCCCTCCATCTTCTGATGTCTTCTTCAACCTCTTTCTTTAAAGAGTTAAAGTTTTCATTGTAGAGGTCTTTAATGTCTTTGGCCAGGTTTATCCTGAGATATTTTATTTATTTATTTATTTATTTTTGCAGATATTGTGAAAGGGAGTGTTTCCATGTATTCTTTCTCTGAGTGCTTGTTATTGGTATATTGAAAGGCTACAGACTTTTGTAGATTAATTTTGTAACCTGCCACCTTACTGAAAGTGTTAATCATTTCTAGTTTTCTGGTGGAATTTTTGGTATCTCTTAGATATAATATTATATCATCTTCAAAAAGGGATAATTTGATCTCTTCTTTTCCAATTATTACTTCTTCAATTTTCTTCTCCTGTCTTATTGCTCTTGCAAGAGTTTCCAGCACTATGTTAAAAAGGAGTGGAGCTAGTGGACAGCTTTGTATGGTTCTTGATTTTAATGTGAATGCTTCCAGTTTTTCTCCATTTAGAATGATGTTGGTGTGGGTTTGTTGTATATGGCTTTAATTATGTTGAGGTACGTTCCCTCCAGTCCAATTCTCTCTAGGACGTTGAACATAAATGCATGTTGAATTTTGTCAAAGGCCTTCTCTGCATCTATTGAGATGATCATGTGGTTCTTGTCTTTGATCCCCTTTATATGATTTATGACGTTTATTGACATATGTATATTGAACCATCCCTGCATCTCTGGGATAAAGCCGATATGATCATGGTGTATGAACTTTTTGATTTGTGTCTGTATGTGGTTTGCAAGTATTTTGTTGAGAATTTTTACATCTATGTTCATTAAGGATATGGGTCTGTAGTTTTCTTTTGGTTGCATCTTTACCTGGCTTTGGTATTAGGCTCTTGGATTCATTGATTCTTTGTATTCTTTTCTTTATTTCTATTTCATTAATTTCTGCTTTGATTTTTGTTATTTCTGATGCTGGCTTCATAGAAGGAATTTGGAAGTTCTCTCTCCATTTCTATCTTTTTGAGTAAATTAAGTAGTATTTAAATATACTTCTTTAAATATCTTCTTTAAATATCTGGCAGAATTCTGCTGTAAATCCATCTGGTCCTGGGCTTTTTTTTCAGGAGGTTTTGTATTACTGTTTCAATTTCCTTATGTGTTATGGGTCTGTTTAAGCTGTTAATCTCTTCTTGGTTTAGTTTTACATAACTTTTAGATACTTGTCTATTTATTTTAGGTTTTCAAATTTAGTAGCGAATAGGCTTTTAAAGTATTCTTTTATAATGTTCTGGATCTTTTTGGTGTCTGTTGTGATGGTTCCCCTTTCATCTCTGAACTTACAAAGATCCACCTGCCTCCTTCTTTTGGCTAACTGAGCTAGGGGTCTGTCAATCTTGTTTATCTTTTCAAAGAACCAGCTCTTGGATTAATTGATTCTTTGTATTATTTTCTTTGTTTTTATGTCATTAATTTCTGCTCTGATTTTTGTTATTTTTTTCTTGTCTGCTGGATTTGGGTTTCATTTGTTGTATTTCAAGTGTCTTGAGTTGCAATGTTATGTTATTTATGTGTGTTCTTTCTGATTTTTTAGTGAAGGCACTTAGAGGTATAAACTTCCCTCTAAGGACTGCTTTCAACGTGTCCCAGAGCTTTTGTTATGTTGTATTGTCCTTTTTATTTAGTTCCAGGAATACTTTTATTCTTTCTGAATTTCTTCTTTGACCCATTCATCATTCAGGAGTGTGTTGTTTAATTTCCATGTGTTCATGTAGTTACTAGGGTTTCTTCCAGTGTTGATTTTAAGCTTTATTGCATTGTGGTCTGATAGACTGCATGGAATTATTTCAATCTTTTTGTATTTGTTGCAGCTTGTTTTGTGCCCCAGTCAATTTTGGAGAAAGTTCCATGGGACGCTGAATAGAAAGTATATTCTTTGGTGCTTGGGTAGAATAGTTGGTAGATGTCAGGCCCATTTGATGTATGGTATTGTTTAATTCAGATGTCTCTCTGTTAATTATCTGTCCTGTTGACCTATCTAATGGAGACAATGGGGGTATTGAAGTCCCCAACTATTAATGAGTTGGGATTACTCTGGGTCTTAAAGTCCTATAGTACTTTTTTAATGAAGTTGGGTTCACCAGAGTTTGGTGAATATATGTTCATGATTGTAATATCTTCTTGGTCAATTGTTCCTTTGATCAGAATGAAGTGGCCCTCTTTATCTCTTCTGATTAGTTTTAGTTTGAAGTCTATTGTGTCAGATATTAGAATTGCAATGCTTACTTTTTTCTTAGTACCATTTGCTTGGTATATATTTTTTTCCATCCTTTCACCTTAAGGTAGTGTCTGTCCTTGAAATTGAGATGAGTTTCTTGCAGACAACAAAAAAATGGGTTTTGTTTCTTAATCCATTCACCTAGTCTGTGTCTTTTGATTGGGGAGTTCAGTCCATTGATATTTAAAGTTAGTAGTGAAAGATGTGTACTGATTCATGTGGTTTTTATTTCTGTTCACATTCTTTGTATAGCTGTGCATTTCCAGTTATACCTTCATTAAGTTTCTTTCTGTAACCCCTTGGGTATAGCCATTCCTTTCTTCAGCTCTTTGTATTGCTTCAAGAACTCTCTGAAGGGCTGGTTTTGTGGGCATGAATTTTTTCAGCCTATTTATATCATGGAAGATTTTTCTTTTCCCTTCAACTATAATCAACATTTTGGCTGGGTAAAGTAATCTGGGTTGGCATTTTTGGTCATTCAGAAATGGGAATACCTTGGTCCAGGCTCTTCTGGCTTTCATAGTTTGCACTGAAAAGTCAGCTGTAGTTCTGATGGGTTTTCCTTTATATGTGACTTGTTGTTTTTCTTTTGCAGCTTTCAGTATTCTCTCTTTGTTCTGTACTTTTAGTGTTTTTACTATGATATACTGTGGAGAGTTTCTTTTCTCGTCCTGTGTATTTGGTGTTCTATATGCTTCTTGTATTTGTATGGGAATGCCTTTCTTTAATTTTGGGAAACTTTCTTCTACAATCCTGTTGAAGATCTGGTCCATATAGTTACCCTGAGATTCTTCTCCTTCCTGTATGCCTATGATTCATAAGTTTGGTCTTTTTATGGTGTCACACAATTCCTGCATATTCCATTCTTGTGTTTTCTTAATTTTTTCATAATCTTTGCTTGAGTGGCCTAATTTGTCCACTTTATCTTCCAGTCTTTATATTCTGTTTTCCATTTCATTCATCCTATTGATGAGGCTTTCTCCTGTCATTTCTAGTTGGCGTATTGAGTGTTTTAATTCCTTCTTCATTTCAGCCTGAGTATTCTTCTATATTTCTAACTCTTTTCTGAATTCATTCAGCAGTTTATCCCCATCTTCTTCCAGTTATTTGATTTCTTTGTTTGTGTGTTCTTTAAATTCACTGAATTCTTTTATCATGTTTATAATTGCTCTTTTGAATTCCCTGTCCTGTGTTATCTCTAGGGTGTTCTCATTGTACTCTGCAGGACTGTTGGTACTTGGTGGGGATATATTATTTGGGTTTTTCATGTTATTATTTTTCCATTGTGAGTCTGACATTTGGATTTCTTTTGTAGTTTCTGATTCTTGTGTGATACCCAAGCCTTCCTTTGTTGAGTTTAGGTCTGCTTCTTTTTGTAAGCTTTGTGTGCCTTTGTGGTTTATTTGTTGGGCATGAAAAGTTGGTTGGTCTAGGCTTCAGGTTCTCTCTTTTGATTTTATATTGGAGGGGCCAAATTGAGTTTGTCTTCCTCCTCAGGAGTTCTCACAGTGTCCCAGGTCAGATGAGGATCACATGCTCTCAGGCATTCTCCTAAGGACTGAATCCCTCCAGGAAAGATGCTGGCCCCAGGAAGCTGGAGGACTGGGCCATCCAGAGATGAAAAGGGAGGTGAGGCAGGAAGAGGCCCCAAGGGCTCCCAGGGACTAGAGGGAGGAATTGGGTTTGTCTGGATGCAAAGGATCAGGAAGCAGTGGGGAGTCTGGGCCAAGGGGTCAGTCCAGATGTCTGGGGTGCAAAGACAAGAAATGTGCCAGTGCCCCTGCTAGGAGGCGAGATGGGGTCAGGGAGCTGAGAGGGTGAATGATGCTGGGGGAGTTAAAGTGCGGTGAATGATCTTTTTTTATGTGTGTCAGTATGTGGTTTGCAAGTATTTTGTTGAGAATTTTTCCATCTGTGTTCATTAAGGATATGGGTCTATAGTTTTCTTTTTTGGTTGTGTCTTTACCTGGTTTGGGTATTAGAGTGATGCTGGCTTCAAAGAAGGAATTTGGGAGTTCTCTGTTTCTATCATTTTGAATAATTTAAGTAGCATTGGTTGGAGGTCTTCTTTAAATGTCTGGTAGAATTCTGCTGTAAATCCATCTGTGCCTGGGCTTTTATTAGTTGGGAGGCTTTGTATTACTGTTTCAATTTCCTTTTATGTTATAAGTCTGTTTAAACTGTTGATCTTTTCTTGGTTTAACTTTGGTGGGTCCCATGATTTTAGATATCCATCCATTTCTTTGAGATTTTCAAATTTAGTAGAGTACAGGTTTTAAAAATATTCCCTTATAATTATCTGGATCTTTTTGGTGTCTGCTGTGATGTTTCCCCCCTCATCTCTGATTTTCTTGATTTGGATTTGCTCTTTCTTTTGGTTAACTGGACTAGGGGTCTGTCTATCTTGTTTAGCTTTTCAAAAAAAAAAACCAGCTCTTAGATTCATTGATTCTTTGTATTGTTTTCTTTGTTTCTATTTCATTAATTTTTGCTCTGATTTTTGTTATTCCTTTTCTGCTGGATTTGGGTTTCATTTGTTCTTGCCTTTCCAGTGTCTTGAGTTGCAGTGTTAGGTTATTTATTTGGGCTCTTTCTAGTTTTTTAATATAGGCACTTAAAGCTCTAAGTTTCCCTTTTAGGACTGCTTTTAAAGTGTCCCAGAGGTTGTGTTGTGTTGTATTGTCCTTTTTGTTAAATTCCAGGAATTCTTTTCTTTCTTAATTTCTCCTTTCACCCACTCATTGTTTAGGAGTGTGTTGTTTAATCGCCATGAGTTCATGTAGTGACTAGGACATTGTCCAGTGTTGATTTTGAGCTTTATTGCACTGTGGTCCAAGAGAATGCATGGAATTATTTCAATTGTTTGTATTTGTTGAGGTTTGTTTTGTGGCCCAGTATGTGGTCAGTTTTTGAAAAAATTCCATGGGGGGCTGAGTAGAAAGTGTATTCTTTGGTGCTTGGGTAAAATATTTGAAAGATATCTGTTAGCTGATGTATGGTATCATTTAATTCAGACGTCTGTTTATTCTTTGTCCAGTTGACCTGTCTAATGGAGACAAGGGGTATTGAAGTCACCTACTGTGCTGGATAACTTTAGTGTCAATTTGACACACCTGGCTTGAGGGAGCCTCAGTTGGGGAATTACCTCCATAGGACTGGCCTGTGGCCATGTCTGTGGGGCATCTTCTTGATTGTTGAGTGATGTGGGAGGGCCCAGTCCACTGTGGTGCCATCCCTGGGCAGGTGGGCCAGTGTTGCATAAAAAAAGCAAGTTGAGCAGGGATGGGGGAGCAACCCAGTAAGTAGCATCCCTCCATGGCCTATGCTCCAGCTCCTGCCTCCAGGTTCCTTCCCTGAGTTCCTACCTTGGCCTCCCTCAGTGATGAACTATGACCCAGGAGATATAAGACAAATGCACCTTGTCCTCCCCAAGTTGGGAGTGGTCAGAGTGTTTTGTCACAGCAGTGGAGAAACAAACTAAGACACCTACTATTACTGAGTTGGGGTTAATCTGTGTCTTAAAGTCCTGTAGTGTTGTTTTTATGAATTTGGGTATGCCAGAGTTTGGTGCATATATGTTAAGGATTGTAATAATTTCTTGGTTAATTGTTCCTTTGATCAGAATGAGTGACCTTCCTTATCTCTTCTGACTAGTTTTACTTTGAAGTCTATTTTGTCAGATGTTAGAATTACAACCGCTGCTTGTTTCTTAGTGCCATTTGCTTGGAATATTCTTTTCCATCCTTTTACCTTAAGGTAGTGCCTGTCCTTGAAGGTGAGATGGGTTTCTTGAAGACAGCAAAAAGATGGATTTTATTTCTTCATCCATTCAGTTAACTTGTGTCTTTTGACTGGGGAGTTCAGTCCTTTGATATTTAAGGTTATTATTGAAAGATATGTATTGGCTGCCATCATTTTGATTGCTGTTTGTGTTCTTTGTCTAATTTTGTGTTTCCTCAATTATACCTTTATTTATTTTCTTTCATTGCCCCTGGAGTATAGTTGTTCCTTTCTCCTCTCTTTGTATTGCTTCAAGTATTCTTTGAAGGGCTGGTTTCGTGGACAGGTATTCTTTCAGGCTGTTAGTGTCATGTAAGATTTTTCTTTCCCCCTCAATGATAATAGGCGTTTTTACTGGGTAAAGTATTCTGGGTTGGCCTCTATTGTCATGTAGAACTGGAAATACCTTGGTCCAGACTCTTCTGGCTTTCATAGTTGCATAAGCCAGCTGTAATTCTGATGGGCTTTCCTTTATATGACTTTTCTTTTGCTGCTTTCAGTAGTCTCTCTTTGTTCTGTACATTTAGTCTTTTTACTATGATATGTCATGGCAGTTTGTTTTCTGATCCTGTCTATTTGGTATTCTATGTGCTTCCTGTATTTGTATGGAGATGCCTTTCCTTAATTTTGGGAAATTCTCTTCTATAATCCTGTTTAAGATTTGGTCAACATCATTAACCTGAAATTCTTCTTCTTCCTCTCTGCCTATGATACATAGATTTGGTCTTTTCATGGTGTCCCACATCTCTTGCATATTTCATTTCTGTGCTTTAAAAAATTTTTCATACTCTTTGCTTGAGTGCTTCAATTCTTCAACTTTATCCTCCAGTGTTGATATTCTGTTTTCCATTTCATTCATTCTAGTGGTGAGACTTTCCCTTTTTGTTTCAAGTTGGCTTATTGAGTTTTTTACCTCTTTCTTCATTTCTGCCTGAGTTTTCTTCAATGTTTCTATCTCTTTTGTGAATTCATTCAGAAGTTTATCCCTATTTTCTTTCAGTTCTTTGATTTTCTTTTTCATGTGTTCTTTAAATCCACTGACTCCCTTGATTATCTTTATGATTGTTCTTTTTAAATTCTGTATCCTGGGTTATCTCTATGGGGTTCTCCTTGTAGAACTCTTCTACAGGACTGGTGGAGTTTAGTGGGGACATAGTGTTTTGGATTTCCATTTTGTTATTCTTTTTTTTATTTTTAAAATTATTTTATTTTAATTTCCATTTTATTATTCTTTCATTGTGATTTTGACATGTGAATTTTTTTTTGTTGTGATTCTGATATGAGAATTAAGTTGTAGAATGTTTCTGTTTGTATTATTGGTGTGCCTTGGTCCCTTTCTTATTGTTTATGTAAAGCTGGTCAAGGTTTCAGGTTCTCTCAGGTTTTATTTTGGAGGGAGCTGATGGCTTCAGATCAGCTACTCAGGAGCAGCCATAGAAGCCCAATTCAGGTTCCAGTCAAGTATACTTAGGCTTCCTTCTAAGGTTTGGACCCCTACTAGTGGGAACTCAAAGCAAAATTTGAGACGTTCCTTAAGTGGGGGAACTCTCAGTTGGTCTGCTGAGTTCTCAGCCCCTATGCCAGAGCAAGGCCTGAACCAGGCACTCTCTGGTGGTTTGCTGAGATCACAGCCACTACACAGATGGAGGTTGGAACCCACCCTCTCAGGCTGTCTGCTAAGATCTCAGCCTTATCCTACCAAAGCCAGGTCTGCCCTGGGGCCTTGGGAGGGGCCTCACAGAATCCCAGTTAGGGGTTGGGTAAAGGGCAATTATCCAGGTACTCTCAGGCAGTTCCCTGAGTCCTCAGGCTCTATGCCAGAGGGAGGCAGGAAATGGGCACTCTTTGGTGGTCTGCTGAGACCACAGTACACAGATGGAGGCCAGAACCCACCCTCTCAGGCTGTCTTCCAAATCTAATTTCTTATCTGTGAAATGAGGCTTCATGGTGTCACCTAAAAGAAAGAAATTGTTGAGAAGATATATCAGATTGTATGTATAGCATGCATTTACACAAAAAGTATCTAATAACATGTATTTTGCTATTATCCACTCATACTTTCTGATGTATTTGGGGTTCATACTGTAGTTTTTGCAACCTTCCTCGACAGTTTACAGAAGTGTACGTGCTCTTGCCTCACTTCCTGCTGAGATGAAGTGAGATTGTACCCTTAATCATCTAGGGATGAGTTGCAGAGATCTTATGCAGTTCTGCAAGGAGACATCTCTGCTATGCTCCCAGCTTGAGTTTCTATGAAGATGCCTGCCACCGAAAGCCTGAAGTCAGATCTTGCAGTCATTTTTTCCTTCCTTCCTTCATTACTTCCATCCTCCCCCCCTCTCTGTCTCTCTCTCTGTCTCTCTCTCTCTGTCTCTCTCTCTCTCTGAGCCAGAGTATTATGCTGTAGTCAAGACCTCCCTGAAGTTCTCTGTATAGCACAGCACAGACTGGCCTCAAACTCATAGCTATCCTCCTGCTTCAGCCTCTCAAATGTTAGAATTATAGATGTCAGCTACCCCATTTTGCTTGAAGTCACTGTCAAACCTCTTGTTATCATGAGGCTGTTTTGTCACCTAAGAGAGGAACAGGACCTCCCTCGTATGTTCCCAATTTTTTTTCAAAAAAAGTATTTCACAGTACCCTTGTTATAATGTTCAGATTGAGGGTGAGAGTTTCACAAGACCTGACCATAAACTGGGCATGGTGGTGCACACTTGTAATGCCAGTATTCAGAAGGCAGTGACAGAAGCATTGCCATGAATTTGAGGTCAACTTGGACTTCAGAGTAAGACTTTGTCTCAAAAGAATAAAAGCAACTAAAAAGCAATAACAACAAAACAAAAAAAAACTTCCAAACCCAAACACTGCCACAACAGTTCCTGTGGTTTCCCACTTTCATTATAATGTGTTAGCTGATAGGTAAAGTAGGCGATGAATGAATCTGGTTGATTGGGAGAAAGCACCAGGACACAGATAAAACTCCAGCCGAATAGAGTTTATTAACAAAAGAACACATGGGACAGATTCCCTTCCAGGCAGGGAAAATGTCTGCCCTGGGTTGTGAGCTGGGGTCTTTTATAGGGGTAGGCTTCTGGGGGGTGCAGAAGGCAGGAAGAAGTATTTTTTTTAAAGTTAGGTGTGGGGGTTGGGGGGGGAAGCTAGATTGTTAAAACCTGCCCTCTTTAGAGATCAAAGGGGAAGCCTGCTATGTTGGCCAAACAGTGGAGAAAAGCCTGCTTCTCTTGATTTCAAAGACCAGGTTTCTTATTAACTCAGTTCCCTATTCTCAGGGGCTTGAGAGGTCCCTGAGGCCCTGTTGGTGAGGGGGTGGGGCTCTCAGAACCTTACCGCTAGCAAAGTGCAAGTGGGAAATTTTGCTGTGTCAATTCCTGGGAGGAAAGCAATGTGTTTAGCAAGTTCATGGGACAACAGAGGCAGTCAATACCAGATCCAGAGTCTCTAAAGACAGTGTGAGAACTGTTCTTTCATCAAGATGATTGTAGTAATTATTTTTGATAATGATAATATTCAGAATTCAAAAGTCTATATGGAATTTGCTTCAATGATAGAAAAAACTTCTCATTGCTGTGGCTTTGGTGTTCTAGAAATAGAGAATCAGAGGGTGACTCCTATATTAAACTTCACCCACCCAGGGCTCAGGGACCACTGCAGAAGAGGGGGTGGAAAGATTGTAAGAGCCAAGGGTGGTGGATGACCACAAGAAAACAGAATTTTCCAGGCTTCTGGGAAATTGCTCATATGAACTTGCAGCAATGGTGACAGCATGCACAAGATCCATGCAAACTCAAACTAGACAAAAATCTAGCATGAGGAAATGGGCAGGAGGCCCCAACTTTAGCTGAAGAATTATGGTAACTGATCACTGACAGGTGAGAAAGAGTTGGTCTTTAAAGGATAGGCTGTCCAATGAATGAACTCATACTGAGGGACACAAACTTCACTGATAGGCCTTAACATATAGGACAGAGTGCATGAAATCTGGTGGGGGGATATGGGGAGTGCAGTTAGGGGAGGGGCTTTAAATATGATCAAGACGTATGAAATGAACAAAAA